>NC_041393.1:278802662-278804441 GCF_002162155.2 Triticum dicoccoides | reverse complement strand
CGTGACCCCATACTCGCCTAAGTTAAAAAACCATTCTGAGTGGAGAACAATCCTCCCACTCGGCGGCTTAGCTGCAACCCCGTACTCACCTAAGTTAAAAAACCACTCCGAGTGGAGAGGAACACTCTCACTCGGAAGCTTAGCTGCGACCCCGTACTCGCCTAAATTAAAAAACCATTCTGAGTGGAGAGCAATCCTCCAACTCGGGGCTTAACTGCGACCTCGTACTCGCCTAAGTTGAAAACCCACTCCGAGTGGAGAGCAATCCTCCCACTCGGGGGCTTAGCTGCGACCCCGTACTCGCCTAAGTTAAAAAACCACTCCGAGTGGAGAGCGACCCTCCCACTCGGAGGCTTAGCTGCGACAACATACTGGCCGAAGTTAAAAATCCACTCCGAGTGGAGAGCAACCGTCTCACTCGGAAGCTTAGCTGTGAATCTGATTCGCCTAAGTTACAAGGATCCTCGGAGCTGCGTCACAAGTACAACGTCCATTCCATCCTGATCCTCCGAGCTACGTCACAAGTACAACGTCCGTTCTATCCTTATCCTCGGAGCTGCGTCACAAGTACAATGTCCATTCCATCCTGATCCGCAAGGACGACAAGGTGCAAGTCGAGTACGACACCTAGTGCTCGTATCCGCGGCCCTCTTGTCAGAGCTGCGTCACAGGTACATCGTCTAATCTGAGTGAGAAATCAAGTTCCACTCGGGTCGATTACGCATCTGTTGTGCACCCGCAGTCGAATGGGCAAGCAGAAAGGGCGAATGGTTTGATCCTTCAAGGGCTGAAACCCCGACTAATTCGCGACCTCAAGCATGCTACTAGAGCCTGGGTAACTGAGTTGCCACCTATCTTATGGGGACTGAGAACAACTTCGAACCGGTCGACTGACCGAACTCCTTTCTTCATGGTGTATGGCGCTGAAGCTATGCTTTCGAGTGACTTGCTACACAACGCTCCCCGAGTGGAACTCTTCTCAGAAGCTGAAGTAGAATAGACAAGCCAAGATGGAGTTGATCTCCTGGAGGAGGAATGTGAGATGGCTCTGATCCGGTCGACCATCTATCAACAAGACCTGCATCGATTCCATGCCCATAATGTCAGAGGTCGAGCATTCCAGGAAGGAGACCTTGTGCTCCGAGTGCATCAGAAATGACCTCACAAGCTCGCTCCAGCCTGGGAAGGTCCCTTCATCATCTCCAAGGTGCTCCACAATGGGGCGTATCACCTATACAACATACCCAAGAAACAAGATGAGCCACGCTCGTTGAATGCGGAGCTGCTCTGCCGTTTCTATACCTAAAACACTTGGATCGACGAGTTGTAATAAGAATCTTTCAGTTTGCTTATCAAAGATAAGATTTTCGCAGTATCTTAATGATTGTTATCCCATAAGCACATTTGCTCAAATCTTCTAGTGGGTGGCTTAGCCACGAACCCGATTCGCCTAAGTTTCAAAACCACTCGGAGTGAAGAGCAACCCTCTCACTCGGGGGCTTAGCCGCGAACCCGGTTCACCTAAGTTCCAAAACCATTCCGAGTGGAGAGCAATCCTCCCATTCGGGGGCTTAGTTACGACTCCGTACTCACCTAAGTTAAAAAACCATTCCGAGTGGAGAGCAATCCTCCCGCTCAGTGGCTTAGCTGCGACCCCGTACTCGCCTAAGTTAAAAAGCCATTCTGAGTGGAGAGCAATCCTCCCACTCGGGGGCTTAGCTGCGACCCCGTACTCGCCTAAGTTAAAAAACCATTTCGAGTGGAGAGCAATCCTCCCAC
>NC_041393.1:278800248-278802166 GCF_002162155.2 Triticum dicoccoides | reverse complement strand
ATTCCGAGTGGAGAGCAATCCTCCCACTCGGGGGCTTAGCTGCGACCCCATACTCGCCTAAGTTAAAAAACCATTCCGAGTAGAGAGCAATCCTCCCAATTGTGGGCTTAGCCGTGACCCCATACTCGCCTAAGTTAAAAAACCACTCCGAGTGGAGAACAATCCTCCCACTCGGCGGCTTAGCTGCAACCCCGCACTCACCTAACTTAAAAAACCACTCCGAGTGGAGAGGAACCCTCTCACTCCGAAGCTGAGCTGCGACCCCGTACTCGCCTAAATTAAAAAACCATTCCGAGTGGAGAGAAATCCTCCAACTCAGGGCTTAGCTGCGACCTCGTACTCGCCTAAGTTGAAAACCCACTCCGAGTGGAGAGCAACCCTCCCACTCGGGGGCTTAGCTACGACCCCGTACTCGCCTAATTTAAAAAACCACTCCGAGTCGAGAGCGACCCTCCCACTCGGAGGCTTAGCTACGACCCCGTACTGGCCGAAGTTAAAAATCCACTCCGAGTGGAGAGCAACCATCTCACTCGGAAGCTTAGCTGTGAATCTGATTCGCCTAAGTTACAAAGATCCTCGGAGCTGCGTCACAAGTACAACGTCCATTCCATCCTGATCCTCAGAGCTACGTCACAAGTACAACGTCCGTTCCATCCTTATCCTCGGAGCTGCCTCACAAGTACAATGTCCGTTCCATCCTGATCCGCAAGGACGATAAGGTGCAAGTCGAGTACGGCACCTAGTGCTCGTATCCGAGGCCCTCTTGTCAGAGCTGCGTCATAGGTACATCGTCTAATCTGAGTGAGAAATCAAGTTCCACTCGGGTCGATTACGCATCTGTTGTGCACCCGCAGTCGAATGGGCAAGCAGAAAGGGCGAATGGTTTGATCCTTCAAGGGCTGAAACCCCGACTGATGCGCGACCTCAAGCACGCTACTAGAGCCTGGGTAACCGAGTTGCCACCTATCTTATGGGGACTGAGAACAACTTCGAACCGGTCGACTGACCGAACTCCTTTCTTCATGGTGTATGGCGCTGAAGCTATGCTTCCGAGTGACTTGCTGCACAACGCTCCCCGAGTGGAACTCTTCTCAGATGCTGAAGCAGAATAGACATGCCAAGATGGAGTTGATCTCCTGGAGGAGGAATGTGAGATGGCTCTGATCGGGTCGACCATCTATCAACAAGACCTGCGTCGATTCCATGCCCGTAATGTCAGAGGTTGAGCATTCCAGGAAGGAGACCTTGTGCTCCGAGTGCATCAGAAATGACCTCACAAGCTCGCTCCGGCCTGGGAAGGTCCCTTCATCATCACCAAGGTGCTCCACAATGGGGCGTATCACCTATACAACATACCCAAGAAACAAGACGAGCCACGCTCGTTGAATGCGGAGCTGCTCTGCCGTTTCTATACCTAAAACACTTGGATCGACGAGTTGTAATAAGAATCCTTCAGTTTGCTTATCAAAGACAAGATTTTCGCAGTATCTTAATGATTGTTATCCCATAAGCACATTTGCTCAAATCTTCTAGTGGGTGGCTTAGCCACGAACCCGATTCGCCTAAGTTTCAAAACCACTTGGAGTGAAGAGCAACCCTCTCACTCGGGGGCTTAGCCGCGAACCCGATTCGGCTAAGTTCCAAAACCATTCCGAGTGGAGAGCAATCCTCCCATTCGTGGGCTTAGTTGCGACTCCGTACTCACCTAAGTTAAAAAACCATTCCGAGTGGAGAGCAATCCTCCCACTCAGTGGCTTAGCTGCGACGCCGTACTCGCCTAAGTTAAAAAGCCATTCTGAGTGGAGAGCAATCCTCCCACTGGGGGGCTGAGCTGCGACCCCGTACTCGCCTAAGTTAAAAACCATTTCGAGTGGAGAGCAATCCTCCCACTCGGGGGCTTAGCTGCGACCACGTACTC
>NC_041393.1:278774545-278799845 GCF_002162155.2 Triticum dicoccoides | reverse complement strand
CTAAGTTAAAAAACCACTCCGAGTGGAGAGGAACCCTCTCACTCGGAAGCTCAGCTACGACCCCGTACTCGCCTAAATTAAAAAACCATTCCGAGTGGAGAGAAATCCTCCAACTCGGGGCTTAGCTGCGACCTCGTACTCGCCTAAGTTGAAAACCCACTCCGAGTGGAGAGCAACCCTCCCACTCGGGGGCTTAGCTACGACCCCGTACTCGCCTAAGTTAAAAAACCACTCCGAGTCGAGAGCGACCCTCCCACTCGGAGGCTTAGCTGCGACCCCGTACTGGCCGAAGTTAAAAATCCACTCTGAGTGGAGAGCAACCGTCTCACTCGGAAGCTTAGCTGTGAATCTGATTCGCCTAAGTTACAAAGATCCTCGGAGCTGCGTCACAAGTACAACATCCATTCCATCCTGATCCTTGGAGCTACGTCACAAGTACAACGTCCGTTCCATCCTTATCCTCGAAGCTGCATCACAAGCACAATGTCTGTTCCATCCCGATCCGCAAGGACGACAAGGTGCAAGTCGAGTACGGCACCTAGTGCTCGTATCCGCGGCGCTCTTGTCAGAGCTGCGTCATAGGTACATCGTCTAATCTGAGTGAGAAATCAAGTTCCACTCGGAGTTAAGGGATCTAAAAGTGGTGAAGACAAAGCAACCATATTCAAGAAAAACCAAGTTTAGATAAATCCAGCAAAGTTCAGAACCACGAACGAAAGTACTTAGGAGTCAGGCCCGAAAGATTTTAACGGTTACAAAATCACTCGGCATTCCGAGGCAAATAAAGGTGAGGCATAAAGTTTGTTCACTCGGCAGGAGGAAGGCTTGCAGGCTCGACGAAGCTGTCGAGGTCGATACCGTCTGCAGTACGAGTGGCAGCATCGATGAAGGTCTCCATGAAGGACTGGAATAGATGCTTCTTGGTGTTGGCAACTTTGAGAGCCGCCAGCTTATCTTCCCTGACCTCCTTGTAATGGACTCGAACCAGGGATAGAGCCACATCAGTGCTGATACATCTCCAACGTATCTATAATTTTTGATTGTTCCATGCTATGATATTACCTGTTTTGGATGTTTATGGGCTTTACTTTACACTTCTATATCATTTTTGGGACTAACCTACTAACCGGAGGCCCAACCCGTATTGCTGTTTTTTGCCTATTTCAGTATTTTGAAGAAAAGGAATATCAAACAGAGTCCAAATGCAATGAAACCTTCGGGAGCGTGATTTTTGGAACGAACGAGATCCAGAGGACTTGGAGTGCAAGTCAAGAAGCAGCCGAGGCGGCCACGAGGGTGGAGGGCGCACCCACCCCTACAGGGCGCGCCCCCTATCTCGTGGGCCCCTCGGGCAGCCACCGACCTTCTTCCTCCTATATATACCCATGTACCCCGAGAACTTCAGAACAAGCCACGAAAACCTAGTTCCACCGCCGTAACCTTCTGTATCCGCGAGATCCCATCTTGGAGCCTTCACGGGCGCTCCGCCGGAGGGGGAATCGATCACGGAGGACTTCTACATCAACACCATAGCCCCTCTGATGAGTTGTGAGTAGTTTACCACAGACCTTCGGGTCCATAGTTATTAGCTAGATGGCTTCTTCTCTCTTTTTGGATCTCAATACCATGTTCTCCTCGATCTTTTGGGAGATCTATTCGATGTAACTCTTTTTGTGGTGTGTTTGTCGAGATCCGATGAATTGTGGGTTTATGATCAAGTTTATCTATGAGAAATATTTGAATCTCCTCTGAATTATTTTATGTATGATTGAGTTATCTTTGCAAGTCTCTTCGAATTATCAGATTGGTTTGGCCTACTAGATTGATCTTTCTTGCAATGGGAGAAGTGCTTAGCTTTGGGTTCAATCTTGCGGTGTCCTTTCCCAGTGACAGCAGGGGTAGCAAGGCACGTATTGTATTGTTGCCATCGAGGATAAAAAGATGGGGTTTATATCATATTGCATGAGTTTATCCCTCTATATCATGTCATCTTTCTTAATGCGCTACTCTGTTCTTTATGAACTTAATACTCTCGATGCATGCTGTATAGCGGTCGATGTGTGGAGTAATAGTAGTAGATGCAGGCAGGAGTCGGTCTACTTGTCGCGGACGTGATGCCTATATACATGATCATACCTAGATAATCTCATAATTATTTGCCTTTCTATCAATTGCTCGACAGTAATTTCTTCACCCACCGTAATACTTATGCTATCTTGAGAGAAGCCACTAGTGAAACCTATGGCCCCCGGGTCTATCTTTTATCATATAAGCTTTCAATCTACTTTTATTTGCATCTTTACTTTTCCAATCTATATCTAAAATACCAAAAATATATTTATCTTATCATACTATCTCTATCAGATCCCACTTTTGCAAGTGGCCGTGAAGGGATTGACAACCCCTTTATTGCATTGGTTGCGAGTTCTTTGTTTGTTTGTGTAGGTGCGTGGGACTTTTGAGGAGCCTCCTAATGGATTGATACCTTGGTTCTGAAAAACTAAGGGAAGGGAAATACTTACGCTACTATTGTTGCATCACCCTTTCCTATTCAAGAAAAACCAATGCAAGCTCAAGACGTAGCAAGAAGGATTTCTGGCGCTGTTGCCGGGGAGGTCTTCGCTCATGTCAAGACATACCAAGTACCCATCACAAATTCATCCCCCTCGCATTTACATTTTTTGCCATTTGCCTCTCGTTTTCCTCTCCCCCACTTCACCCTTGCCATTTTATTCGCCCTCTCTTTCTCAATCTCCTCTCTCTTTCGCTTGCCTTTTTCTATTCGCTTGTGTGTTGGATTACTTATCGCCATGGCGCAAGATAATACCAAATTGAATACCAATAATAATGATTTCCTTAGTACTCCGATTGCTCCTCTTAATGATGTTGAGTCTTGTGAAATCAATACTACTTTGCTGAATCTTGTTATGAAAGATCAATTCGCTGGCCTTCCTAGTGAAGATGCCGCTACCCTTCTAAACAACTTTGTTGATTTGTGTGATATGCAGAAGAAGAAAGATACGGATAATGATATTGTTAAATTGAAGTTATTTCCATTTTCCCTTAGAGATCATGCTAAAGTTTGGTTTTCGTCTTTGCCTAAAAATAGTATTGATTCTTGGAACAAGTGCAAAGATGCTTTTATCTCTAAGTATTTTCCTCCCGCTAAGATCATCACTCTTAGGAACGATATTATGAATTTTAAACAACTTGATCATGAACATGTTGCCCAATCTTGGGAAAGAATGAAATTGATGATTCGCAATTGCCCTACTCATGGTTTGAGCTTACGGATGATCATACAAGAATTTTATGCTGGATTGAATTTTTCTTCTAGAAATCTTTTAGATTCGGCCGCGGGAGGCACATTTATGGAAATTACTTTAGGAGATGCTACAAGACTCCTTGATAATATTATGGCTAATTATTCTCAATGGCACACTGAAAGATCTTCTAGTAAAAAAGTGCATGCTATAGAAGAAATTAATGTTTTGAGTGGAAAGATGGATGAACTTATGAAATTATTTGCTACTAAGAGTGCTCCTATTGATCCCAATGATATGCCTTTGTATACTTTGATTGAGAATAATAATGAATCTATGGATGTGAATTTTGTTGGTAGGAATAGTTTCGGTAACAATGCTTATAGAGGAAACTTTAATCCTAGACCGTTCCCTAGTAATTCCTCTAATAATTATGGAAATTCCTACAATAATTCTTATGGTAATTTTAATAAGATGCCCTCTGATTTTGAGAATAGTGTGAAAGAATTTATGATCTCCCAAAAGAATTTTAATGCCTTGCTTGAAGAAAAGTTGCTCAAAGTTGATGATTTGGCTAGGAACGTTGATAGACTCTCGCTTGATGTTGATTCTTTGACACTTAGATATACTTCTCCTAAGCATGATATCAATGAGTCTCTCAAAGTAATGAAAGTGTCCATTGATGAGTGCAAAGAAAGAACCGCTAGATTGCGTGCTAAGAAAGATTGTTTTGTAAAGGCGTGTTCTTCTAGTTTCCATGATAATAATGATGAAGATCTTAAAGTTATTTAGGTGTCCCCTATTAGATCTTTGTTTTTGCAATATGAATCTTAATAATGATGGGACTGGAGATGAGTCAACTTTAGTTAAAAGGTGTCCCAATAATTCGGAGTTTTTAGATCTTGATGCTAATTTTGGTAAAAGTGGGATTGGAGAGGTCAAGACTTTAAATAGCATTGAACCCACTGTCTTGGATTTCAAGGAATTTGATTATGATAATTGTTCTTTAGAAGGTAGTATTTCCTTGTTGCAATCCGTTGTGAATTCTCCTCATGCTTATAGTCAAAATAAAGCTTTTACCAAACATATCGTTGATGCCTTGTGCAATCTTATGATGAAAAACTTAATTTGGAAGTTTCTATACCTAGAAAACTTAATGATGAGTGGGAACCTACTATAAATATTAAAATTAAAGATCATGAGTGTTATGATTTATGTGATTTGGGTGCGAGTGTTTCCATGATTCCGAAAACTTTATGTGATGTTCTAGGTTTCCATGATCTTGATGATTGCTCTTTAAATTTGCACCTTGCAGATTGCACCATTAAAAAGGCAATGGGAAGGATCAACGATGTTCTCATTGTTGCAAATAGAAATTTGGTGCCCGTAGATTTTATCGTTCTTGATATAGATTGCAATCTTTCTTGCCCTATTATTCTTGGTAGACCTTTCCTTAGAACGATTGACGCGATTATTGATATGAAGGAAGGGAATATTAGATTCCATTTTCCATTAAGGAAAGGCATGGAGCACTTTCCAAGAAAGAAAATTAAATTACCTTATTAATCTATCAAAGATGACACTACTTAGATCTATCCTCGCTTTTATGCCTAGCTAGGGGCGTTAAACGATAGCGCTAGTTGGGAGGCAATCCAATTTTATTTGTGTTTTTTGTTTTTGTTTCTATTTAGTAATAAACTTTGCATCTACTTTCTGTTTAGATGTGTTTTTATGTTTTAATAAGTGTTTGTGCCAAGTAGAACCTATAGGATAACCTATGATGATAGTTAATTTGATTGTGCTGAAAAACAGAAACTTTGCACGCACGAAATTAGTTTTGTTAAATCATAGAAACGTGCTTTTGCGTTGATTCTTTTTGCTTCTGATCAATAGACCACATCCAACCCAAGAAGAAACACAAGTGTTTGGAAAGATTTGCGAAGTAACAAAAATATTACAAAAGTCTCTTGAGCCTTGAGGGAGTCCTGGATTAGGGGGTATCCGGACAGCCGAACTGTGTACAACATCCGGACTATTGAAGCATGAAGATACAAGACTCAAGACTTCGGCCCGTGTCCGGATGGGACTTTCTTTGGCGTGGAAGGCAAGCTTGGCGATCCGGATATTATATTTCCTTCCTTGTAACCGACTCTATGTAAACCCTAGCCCTCTCTGGTGTCTATATAAACCGGAGAGTTTGGTCCCTAGAATACCGATCATAGTTACATTCATACCATCATAGGCTAGCTCGTAGGGTTTAGCCTCTACGATCTCGTGGTAGATCTACTCTTGTACTACCCATATCATCAATATTAGTCAAGCAGGAAGTAGGGTTTTACCTCCATCGATAGGGCCCGAACCTCGGTAAACACATGTGTCCCTTACTTCTTGTTACCATCAGCCTTGACGGACAAATCGGGACCCCCTACCAGAGATCCGCTGGTTTTGACACCGACATTGGTGCTTCCATTGAGAGTTCCTCTGTGATGTCTCCGTCGGGCTCGATGGCTCCTTCAATCGTCATTAATGACGCTGCCCAGGGTGAGACTTTCCTCCCCGGATAGATCTTCGTGTTCGGCGGCTTCGCACCGCGGGCCAATTCGCTTGGCCACTTGGAGCAGATCGATAGCTATGCCCCCGGCCATCAAATAAGGTTCGGAAACCTGAACTACACGACGAATATCCGCGGAGACTTGATCTTCGACGGATTCGGGCCAGCGCCAGAAGCGCTCAACACTCGCGATGAGCACGGCTTAGACCTGCTGTCAGACGTCGCTCGGGATATCGTCCCGGCAGAAACCTCGGATATAAATCCGGGACAGGTTGCTTCGCCTAAGGACGGAGGGATGGACCCCGCCCCTCAGGCTGTACCTTCATCGGCGATGGAGCCGAACACAGGTTTCACCCCCGAGGGAACCTGTGACTCCGGACCCTCGGATCCATATCCGGACGCAGGTTCCAGTCCGCACACCCCCGAGCCCGCCGATCCTGGTTGTGCTCCGGTGATGGAGTTCACCGCGGTGGATGTTTTTCCGCACTCGCCCTTTAGCGACATGCTGGACTTAATGAAGTCTCTCTCCTTGTCAGGAGACTCCGGCCGAACTATGTCCGGCTCGAGTGGGAAGCAGACAACGACGGAATTCGTTGCCCACCCACCACCCACTTCATTGCCACGATCGATGATCTAACTGACGTGCTTGACTTCGACTCCAAAGACATCGACGGTATGGACGAGGATGTAGGAGAATCACAGGAGCCACCGCTCACCGGGCGGTGGACGGCCACCTCCTCATATGATATATATATGGTGGACACTCCGAAGGAAACTAATGGCAACGAGGCAATGGAGGACAACCCCTCGAGAAGAAAATCAAAGAATGGGCGTCGTCGGTGCCGCACCAAGCCCCGCCATAGCAACACCGGCCCCGGAGGCGAAAATAATCCGGATGGTGCCGAAGAAGAATATGACCCTGATAAGCCCGCCTTTGAGCAGGACGAACAGGAAGATGAGCAGGTCATCCCAGAAGAACAGGCGACAGACGCATACCCGGGGGAGGACAACTACATGCCCCCCTCTGAAGACAAGATCAGCCTCGGCGACGACGAGTTCGGCGTACCTGAGGATCCCATGGAGTAGGAGCGCTTCAAGCGTAGGCTTATAGCCACCGCAAGGAGCCTGAAGAAGAAGCAGCAACAACTACAAGTTAATCAAGACCTGCTCACAGATAGATGGACTGAAGTCCTGGCAGCCGAGGAATATGGACTCGAACGCCAAACGGCTGGCCGGCCACCCCGTGGCCGGGACAAAACGGGATACCAGCCCGGATACTAGCCCGCACCCCCATGCCGATACACTACGGCTCAGGGCAATAGGCACGACCTGTAAGATATTCTGGACAATAAAGCAGGACAGCCAAGATCGATCTACGGATCGAGGGGGCGCGCCCCAGCGCATGACGACGACCGTCACGCCGGATACATCATCAACAAATCCGGCCGGGCCGAACATAGCAACCCAGACCAATCCGACCTGCGTAGCCACATAGCCCGGCACAGAGGCGCCGCACACCCCTTGTGCTTCACGGACGAAGTAATGGATCATGAATTCCCAGAAGGGTTCAAACCCGTAAACATCGAATCATACGATTGCACAATAAACCCCACAGTATGGATCGAATACTTCCTTCTCCACATTCACATGGCCCGCGGAGATGATCTACACACCATAAAGTATCTCCCCCTTAAGCTCAAAGGACCAGCCCGGCACTGGTTAAACAGCCTGCCAGCAAATTCCATTGGCACTTGGGAAAACCTGGAAGATGCATTCCTTGACAAATTCCAGGGCACATATGTGCGACCACCAAACGCTGATGACCTGAGCCACATTACTCAACAACCCGAAGAGTCAGCTCAGAAATTCTAGACTCGGTTCCTCACTAAAAAGAACCAAATAGTCGACTGTCCGGACGCTGAAGCCCTGGCGGCTTTTAAGCATAATATGCGTGACGAGTGGCTCGCCCGACACCTCGGCCAGGAAAAACCCAAGTCTATGGCAGCTCTCACAACCCTAATGGCCCGTTTTTGTGCGGGACAGGATAGCTAGTTGGCTCGTAGCGGCACCACGCCACATTCCGGCACTTCGGACGGCCGCGATGCTAAAGGCAAGCCACGACACAACAGACATAAGAGATGGAACAATGGCGACAGCACGGAAGACACAACAGTCAACGCCGGATTCAGCAGACCTAAATCCGGACAGCGGAAAAAGCCGTTCAAAAGAAATAATCAGGGACCGTCCAGTCCAGACCGCATACTAGAGCGCTCGTGCCAAATCCATGGCACACCGGACAAACCAGCCGACCACACCAATAGAGACTGCACGCTGTTCACACAGGCCGGCAAGATAAACGCCGAAAACAAGGACAAGGGGCTTCACAGCGACGATGACGCTAAGCCCTGGTGTCCGAACACGGGGTGGCAGAAGAAATTTCCCCCCGGGTGAAAATGGTCAATATGATCTACGCCACCCACATCCCCAAGCAGGAACGGAAGCGGGCACTACGGGACGTCTACGCGATGGAGCCAGTCGCCCCCAAGTTCAACCCATGGTCAGCTTGTCTGATCACCTTTGATCGTAGGGATCACCCAACCAGCATCTGTCACGGCGGCTCGCCGCATTGGTCTTGGACCCAATCATCGACGGATTCCACCTCACGCATGTCCATATGGACGGCGGTAGCAGCCTGAACCTGCTCTATCAGGACACAGTTCGCAAGATGGGCATTGATCCTTCAAGGATCAAGCCCACCAAAACCACCTTTAAAGGTGTTATTCCTGGAGTAGAGGCCTGTTGCACGGGTTCTATAACATTGGAAGTGGTCTTCGAATCCCCAGAAAACTTCAAGAGCAAAGAGCTGATCTTCGACATCGTCCCTTTCTGCAGTGGCTACCACGCACTGCTCGGACGAACCACATTCGCAAGATTCAATGTGGTGCTGCACTATGCATATCTCAAGCTCAAGATGCCAAAACCGCATGGGGTCATCACTGTAAATGGAAATATGGACCTCTCCCTTTGTACAGAAGAGCATACAGAAGCCCTCGTGGCAGAAGTACAATGCGGCCTCCTCCGACAAACCAATCCGGCGACAACTCCGAGCACTGTCAAACGAGCCCGGAGCACCCCGCAGCAGGATTAACACGAACGTCAAGATCGTGATTAGCAGTCCGGCCTCCGCTCAAGCCCCTCCAAAGCAGCATTCATGCCACGCATACACAATTACGCACACAAGATACCTTGGGCATAGGCGGAGGCGCATCAACGACTCAGTCGATACTGCGGGTAACTGCTAAATACCTTCATACTCTTTCCCTTTTACCTTTTAGGACACCGCGTTAGTGCAGCATCCTCAGAAGAGCCGAATTGCCAGACTCATATGGAAGAGACACCCAAGGAGGCAACAGATGTTGTGCGCAGAAGGAAATACCCAGGTGGAATCTATTTACGATCATTATACCTGCTTCATCTATCTGCACACGGCTTGCCCTTGGATAGGACATGTCAAATAGTCCTATTTTTATCTCTGCCTAATGCATCAATTGTAAACATATGCTTAAACGTATTTTCGCCAAATGGAGATCATATATAGCATCAGCTTATTATCATTATTAGAGTATTTTTCTCTTATAAATGTTTATTTGGTATTACATCCGTACACCTTGGTACGGACAGTTTGCCAGGGGCTTCTTATGACGCCCCATAATATGGCAACTAAAAGTCCGAACACTTTTAATAGTGCGGCACCCCGAACTTATAGCACTATATGCATCAGCTCCGAATCAGGTCTTGGGTCTACAGTTGGGATAGCCCGGCTCCCTTGTTTTGGTGCCTTACGTTCCATTATATCGGCTAAGGTAGCGCAGGGAGAACTACTGCGATTGTGTCCCGGTTCTTCCGGACGAGCACCTCAGTAGAGAAAGCCGAAAACTGACCGGCATGATGTGGCGAGAGCTGGTCACTATTCGAGAGGTACTAAAATCCTTAAAGATTTTCCACTTTAGGCGATAAATCGTGTTTGTCCGATCAAGGCGTATATAGCTCCCTAATTCGGTCTTCCGGATTCTAGGGGCTTCGCCGAAATTTAAAATTGTAGACTTCTATGGCTAAGTGAAAGCTATAAAGCCGCATAGTCCGATTGCCTCGTTCGCTGTGCTGGACACCTCCTTAAGGGACCAAACATTTGGATAAAGAGTGTACGAGTTTTCCACGAACACCCCAGTGCTAGTCGCGTGGGGGCGGAAGCCGACGACTGGCCTACGTTTAGGATTTTATAAACAGCCGCACAGAAGGTAATATTTTAAATAACAAAAGCACTACATAGCACAAGTAACTTCGTCCTCAAAATACAACCATGACAGAAGCGTATTCATTCAAAAATGGTGTCCTTGGTACATTCGTCAGCCACAAGGCGAGCACCCTTCATAACGCCATCATAGTATAGCTCGGGATGGCGATGCGCCTTGCCCTCCGGCGGTCCGGCCTTGACCAGCTTCTCCGCATCCATCTTGCCCCAATACACTTTGACGCGGGCAAGGGCCCGGCGGGCACCCTCGATGCACATGGATCGCTTGATCACCTCAAGCCGCGGGCAGGCATCCATCATCCGCTTGATCAGGCCGAAGTAGCTACTGGGCATGAGCTCACCAGGCCACATCCGGACTATGAATCCCTTCATAGCCAGTTTGGCTGCCCTGTGGAGTTCGACCAACTGCTTCAGTTGGTCACTCAGAGGCATCGGGTGTTCGGCCCCAACATACTGGGACCAGAACAACTTCTCCGTTGAGTTCCCCTCCTGGGCACGGTAGAACTCCGCAGTGTATGATACGCTGCGTGGCAGATCTGCGAATGCCCCTGGAGAGCTCCGAATTCGAGTAAGTAAAAGAAATGCCTCCTCCACATGTTTGATTTGCATAAAGAACTTCTTACCCGCTGCTATCTTCTTGGCCTCCTGGATCTCCTGTTGTGCTTTCTCGGCTTCGGCCTTGGCGTCTTTTAAGCTCATAAGGCCCTTCACAAGCTCGGCCTCTTTGGCCTTCAGATCATGCTCCACGGACTCGCATTTCTTGCCGAGGTCCTGGAGCTCCTGCTGTACCTCACCTACCCTAGCACTTTGCTTTTCGCGCTCCTTACATTCCGAGGCCACCTTGTCTTCGGCCTCGGACAGTGCCTTCTTCAGGGCCGCCACCTCGGCAGGCGCCCCTGTTACACGGTCACGACAGTTAGTTGTTAGACCCACCAATTTTGCCTATCCTTGAAAATATATGAACGAGAATTACTTACCCTTGTTCTCTTCGAGCTGCCTCTTCATGAGGTCGAGCTCTCCCTGCGCCTGCTCCAGGTCCCGCTTCAGTTCGGCAACCTCGGCAGTACGGGCAGCAGCAGCAAGCAGCACAACCTGCTTATTCAAAATAACACTTATGATTAGATTCCTGCAGAATTTAATTGACCCTATGCTCGGCTTTTCCTTCCGAACACCAAACAGAGTATCAGGGGCTACTACCTTTCGGGTGGCAATTTTGCACATATTTACTACTTACCTCGAAGCCTGTTAGCAGGCTGGTGCAAGCTTCGGTTAGTCCGCTCTTGGCGGACGAAACCTTCCGAATCACCGCACTCATGAGAGTACGGTGCCCTTCGTCCAGGGAAGCGCCGCAAAGCGCTTCCAGCAGACCGTCCGGCACCTCATGCCCAACAAAAGTCTGTGACACAGACGACTCGCCCTCTTTAGCGAGGGGTCGCCTGCCTGAGTCCGGAACCATCGAAGGTTCCGGAATTGTGTTCGGCTGAGAGCCCGGCTGGCCGTGGCTCTCGTCGACACGATCCACGGGGATCTTGAACCCCGCGTGTCCGACGACTGGGACCCCGCCTCGGGGCGTCTCCAAGGTCACCTCCCCCTGCTCCGGGAGCGTTTGGGACAACACCTCCATGTCGTCCGCGGGTTGAGGAGTGGTGGCCGTCGGAAGCGAATTCATCTCCGAATTACTCAGGGACCCGGAGGAGGATACCTCGGGGTGATCCCTGGCCGAACTGCACATATGTTCAGCATTATTAATACAAAAAATGTGAAGTGAAGTCATGATAGAATGCGAGCACTTACGATCGCGCTAGGGGCTTCCCCCTGGGCAGCCACCCTTCCTCGCTGAGAGTGGCCATGGCAAAGTAGTCCGGAAGGGGCCCCTTCCCCTTCTTGGACGCCCCAGCCTCCCCTCCTGGGGCGGCTTTCCTCTTCTTCTCCCCCCCGGTGGGGGAAGGTAGGATCTCTTCCTGATTCCCCCCGCCACCGCGGGAGGAATCCGACTCGTCGTCATCGGACGACAGGGGAATGACGGCCCTGCGCCGAGGACCTTTTCCGGCCCCCGGATCCGCCTCCCCAGACCCCTCATCCTTCCCGGATGGGGCGTCTTCTTCTTCTTCCTCCTCCCCTTCGTGGGAGGAGTCCGCCTCGTCGTCTTCGGACAAAGCTTCCGGCACAACCTTACGCCAGAGACCCTTTCGGATCTCCGGGGCCTTCTTCTCGGCCTTCTTCTCTAGCACCTTGTACGGCGCCGGGACCAGCATCTCTGTCAGGAGAATGTCTGCTGGGTCTTCTGGCAGCTGAGCCGGGCAGTAAACCCGCTCCGCTGTCTCCACGTAATCCTGAAGCAAATATGCACAACTATTTAAGGCACTACCGTGAATATATCGAGAAGAACTAGGTCCGGTGTCAGTCTAAGAACTCACCGGCCTAGGAGCCCGCGCGGTGTGAAGCCCCCGGTCTTCGGATGTCAGAGGAGGCACTTCGGAGGCCTTGAACAGCTCCTTCCATGCGCCTTTGTGTGTCATACCATAGAGCCTCTGGAGCGTCCGGTGCTTAGTGGGGACAAATTCCCACAGATTGATTGCCCGCCTCTGGCAGGGCAAGATTCGGCGAACGAGCATGACCTGGATCACGTTGACCAGCTTGCTGTTCTTGTCCTTCATGCTCTTGACGCATGTTTGGAGTCCGGCCAGCTCAGCAGAATCACCCCAGGACAAGCCCTTCCTCTCCCAGGAGGTGAGCCGCATGGGGGCTCCGGATCGGAACTCAGGGGCCGCCGCCAGTTGGCGCCGCGCGGCTTGGTGATGTAGAACCACCCCGATTGCCATCCTTTTAAGATCTCCGCAAAGGATCCGTCGAGCCATGTGACGTTGGGCATTCGGCCCACCATGGCCCCTCCGCACTCCGCCTATTGGCCTCTTACCACCTTTGGCTTCACGCAGAAAGTTTGCAGCCATAGGCCAAAGTTAGGCCGGATGCGGAGGAAGGCCTCGCACACGACGATGAACGCCGAGATGTTGAGGACGAAATTCGGGGCTAGATCATGAAAATCTAGCCCGTAGTAGAACATAAGCCCGCGGACGAAGGGATGGAGTGGGAATCCCACTCCACGGACGAAGTGGGCGACGAATACGATCCTCTCGTGGGGTCCTGGGGTCGGAATGACCTGCCCGGCATCTGGTAGACGGTGCGCTATGTCCGAGGCCAAGTATCCGGCCGCCCGAAGATTGGTGATGTGTTCCTCCTTGACAGTGGAAGCCACCCACTTGCCTCCTGCTCCGGACATGTTTAGCTGTGTGGGGAAGACTTGGGCTTGGGCGTTGGAGCTCGAGGGGGCAAGAGTGGGCAAAGGAGGAAGAAGGCGTGGGTGAAAATGGGGGAATCTTATCCCTTTATAGTGGCGCTAGAAGCGTTGCGCCTCCCCACTTGCCCGTTGGGAATCGCTGGTTTCCCAAGCGCCACGGTTAATGGCACAGTTAGATTACCCATGCCCGTATTGATGAGAATCCCATAATAAGGGGACACGATCTCTGCTTTGAGAAGACGTGTCACGGAAACCGCCTCGTGATATGCGTTTGTAGCTGGTTGTGTGGAAACGGTTCGAATAATGGATCCGATCATAATAACATGTCACGTCATCAGGAAAAGTTGTCAGCAGATTGCATTTGTGAAATATCATTCTCTCTATGGTGGTATGCGAAGATCATTTTTCCAGATCCGGACACGATTTGAGTGTTCGATGATTACTTTGGAGTATTCGGAGGAGGAACCCGCCTTGCAATGCCGAAGACAATACTGCGCGCCGGACTCATCGTCATTGAAGCCTGGTTCAGGGGCTACTGAGGGAGTCCTAGATTAGGGGGCATCCGGACAGCCGGACTGTGTACAACGTCCAGACTATTGAAGCGTGAAGATACAAGACTCAAGACTTCGGCCCATGTCCGGATGGGACTTTCCTTCGCGTGGAAGGCAAGCTTGGCGATCCGGATATTATATTTCCTTCCTTGTAACCGACTCTATGTAAACCCTAGCCCTCTCCGGTGTCTATATAAACCGGAGAGGTTGGTCCCAGGAAGACCGATCACAATTACATTCATACCATCATAGGCTAGCTCCTAGGGTTTTGCCTCTACGATCTCGTGGTAGATCTACTCTTGTACTACCCATATCATCAATATTAATCAAGCAGGAAGTAGGGTTTTACCTCCATCGAGAGGGCCTGAACCTGGGGGAAAACCCGTGTCCCTTACTTCTTGTTACCATCAGCCTTGACGCACAGATCGGGACCCCTACCCGAGATCCGCCGGTTTTGACACCGACAAGCCTCTTAAAAGTGTTAGCAGAAATCTTCACCGCATGAATATGTTGATTACTCTTTGCAATAAGCGGTTGGATTCTTTAGATCTAAAAATTTCCGAGTATGAAGGGAAACCTAAAGAACCTCCCGGATTCGAACATGACTCGGCTAAAAAACTGAAAATTAGAGATGGCACTACTTAGATCTATCTTCGCTTTTATGCCTAGCTAGGGGCGTTAAACGATAGCGCTAGTTGGGAAGCAACCCAATTTTATTTGTGTTTTTTGTTTTTGTTTATGTTTAGTAATAAATTTTGCATCTACTTTCTGTTTAGATGCGTTTTTATGTTTTAATTAGTGTTTGTGCCAAGTAGAACCTATAGGATAACCTTGATGATAGTTAATTTGATTCTGCTGAAAAACAGAAACTTTGCACGCACAAAATTAGTTTTGTTAAATCACAAAAACGTGCTTTTGCGTTGATACTTTTTGCTTCTGATCAGTAGACAATTTTTCCAGGACTTCCATCTTTGGTAGGAGTTTTAGAGTTCCATAAGTTTGCGTTAGTTACAGATTACTACAGACTGTTCTATTTTTGACAGATTCTGTTTTTCGTGTGTTGTTTGCTTATTTTGATGCATCTATGGCTAGTATTAAGTGGTATGAACCATAGAGAACTTGGAATACAGTAGGTTTAACACCAAAATAAATAAATAATGAGTTCATTATAGTACCTTATGTGGTGGTTTTGTTTTCTTTCACTAACGGATCTTATAAGATTTCCTGTTGAGTTTCCTGTTGTGAAGTTTCAAGTTTTGGGTAAAGATTTGATGGACTATGGAATAAGGAGTGGCAAAAGCCTAATCTTGGGGATTCCCATGGCACCCCAAGATATTCAAGAATAGCCAAAAGCCTAAGCTTGGGGATGACCCGGCAAGGCATCACCTCTTTCGTCTTCGTTTATCGCTAACTTTACTTGGAGCTATATTTTTATTCGCCACATGATATGTGTTTTTCTTGGAGCGTCTTGTATTATATTAGTTTTTTCTTTTTAGTTTACCACAATCATACTTTCTGTACACACCTTTTGGGAGAAGCCTACTTGATTAGAATTTGCTAGAATACTCTATGTGCTTCACTTAAATCTTTTGAGCTAGATAGTTTTTGCTGTAGTGCTTCACTTATATCTTTTAGAGCACGGCGGTAACTTAATTTTGTAGAAATTTCTAGTCTCTCATTCATCACTTATATTATTTTGAGAGTCTTTTATAACAGCATGGTATTTTCTATTGTTATAAAATTGGTCCTAGAATGGTAGGCATCAAAGTTGGGTATAATAAAAACTATCATAGGAAGTTAATTGGATGTTATGATCAATTTGATACTTGATAATTGTTTTGAGATATGGAGGTAGTGATATTAAAGTCATGCTAGTTGGGTGATTATGAATTTAAAGAATGCTTGTGTTGAAGTTAGCAAGTCCCGTAGCATGCACGTATGGTTAAAGTTGTGTAACAAATTTGGAACATGAAGTGTACCTGGCTTGTGCATCCTTATGTGTGGTGGTCGGGGACGAGCGATGGTCTTTTCCTACCAATCTATCCCACTAGGAGCATGCGCGTAGTGCTTGATTTTTGATGACTTCTAAATTTTTCTAATAAGTATATGAGTTCTTTTTACTAATGTTGAGTCCATGGATCATACGCACTTTTACCTTTCCACCATTGCTAGCCTCTTCGATACCGTGCATTGCCCTTTATCACCTTGAGAGTTGGTGCAAACTTCGCCGGTGCATCCAAACCCCGTGATACTATACGCTCTATCACACATAAACCTCCTTATATCTTCCTCAAAACAGCCACCATACCTACCTATTATGGCATTTCCAAAGCCATTTCGAGATATATTGCCATGCAACTTTCCACCGTTCCGTTCATCATCATCATGACATACATTACTTTTGTCATATTTCCATTGCATAATCATGTAGTTGACATCGTATTGGTGAGAAAGCCACCATGCATAATTTTTCATACATGTCACTCTTGATTCATTGCACCATCCCGGTACACCGCCAGAGGCATTCATATAGAGTCATATCTTGTTCTAGTTTCGAGTTGTAATTCATATGTTGTAATCAATAAAAGTGTGATGATCATCATTATTAGAGCATTGTCCCAAAGAAAAGAAAAGAAAAAAAAGAAAGGCCAAAGAAAGAAAAAAAAAATGCCAAAGAAAAAAAGAAAAAAAAGAAAAAAAGAAAATAAATAAAAAGGGGCAATGTTACTATCTCTTTTTCCACACTTGTGCTTCAAAGTAGCACCATGTCCTTCATATAGTGAGTCTCATATCTTGTGCTTCAAAGTAGCACCATGTTTTTCATATAGTGAGTCTCATATGTTGTCACTTTCATATACTAGTGGGAATTTTTCATTATAGAACTTGGCTTGTATATTCCTACGATGGGCTTCCTCAAATGACCTAGGTCTTCGTGAGCAAGCAAGTTGGATGCACGCCCACTAGTTTTCTTTTGTTGAGCTTTCATTCATTTATAGCTCTAGTTCATCCGTTGCCTGGCAATCCCTACTCCTCATGTTGACACAATTGATGGGCATCTCCATAGCCCGTTGATTATCCTCGTCAATGTGATACTTTCTCCTTTTTTGTCTTCTCCACACAATCCCCATCATCATATTCTATTCCACCCATAGTGCTATATCCATGGCTCACGCTTATGTATTGCGTGAAGGTTGAAAAAGTTTGATATTATTTAAGTACAAAACAATTGCTTGGCTAGTCATCGGGGGTGTAGATTTTGGGAACATCTTTGTGTGACGAAAATGAAGCATAGCCTAACTATATGATTTTGTAGGGATGAACTTTCTTTAGCCATGTTATTTTGAGAAGACATGATTGCTTTGATTAGTATGCTTGAATTTTTACTATTTCTTATGTCAATATGAACTTTTATTTTGAATCATTTGGATCTGAACATTCATGCCACAATAAAGAAAATTACATTGAGAATTATGCTACGTAGCATTCCTCATCAAAAATTCTGTTTTTATCATTTACCTACTCGAGGACGAGCAGGAATTAAGCTTGGGGATGCTTGATACGTGTCCAACGTATCTATAATTTTTGATTGTTCCATGCTATTATATTAACCCTTTTGGATGTTTATGGGCTTTATTTTACACATTTATATCATTTTTGGGACTAACCTACTAACCGGAGGCCCAGCCCGTATTGCTGTTTGTTTGCCTATTTTAGTATTTCGAAGAAAAGGAATATCAAATGGAGTCCAAACGGAATGAAACCTTTGGGAGCGTGATTCTTGGAACGAACGTGATCCAGAGAACTTGGAGTGCAAGTCAAGAAGCAATCGAGGCAGCCAGGAGATAGGAGGGCGCGCCCACCCCTCCTGGGCGCACCCCTTGTCTCCTGGGCCCCACGAGCGGCCACCGACATACTTCTTCCTCCTATGTATACCTACATACCCCAAAAACATCTAGGGAGCCAACGAAAAACAATTTTCACCACTGTAACCTTCTGTATCTGCGAGATCCCATCTTGGAGCCTTCGCCGGTGCTCCACCGGACGTGGAATCGACCATGGAGGGCTTCTACGTCAACACCATAGCCCCTCCGATGAGTTGTGAGTAGTTTACCACAAACCTTCGGTTCCATAGTTATTAGCTAGATGGCTTCTTCTCTATTTTTGGATCTCAATACAATGTTCTCCCCCTCTCTTGTGGAGATCTATTCGATGTAAACTCTTTTTGCGGTGTGTTTGTCGACATCCGATGAATTGTAGGTTTATGATCAAGTTTATCTATGAGAAATATTTGAATCTTCTCTGAATTCTTTTATGTATGATTGAGTTATCTTTGCAAGTCTCTTCGAATTATCAGTTTGGTTTGGCCTACTAGATTAATCTTTCTTGCCATGGGAGAAGTGCTTAGCTTTGGGTTCAATCTTGCGGTGTCCTTACCCAGTGACAGAAAAGCTTGCAAGGCACATATTGTATTGTTGCCATCGAGGATAAAAAGATGGGGTTTATACCATATTGCTTGAGTTTATCCCTCTACATCATGTCATCTTTCTTAATGCGTTACTCTGTTCTTATGAACTTAATACTCTAGATGCATGTTGGATAGCGGTCGATGTATGGAGTAATAGTAGTAGATGCAGGCAGGAGTCGGTCTACTTGTCGCAAATGTGATGCCTATATACATTATCATGCCTAGATAATCTCATAATAATTCGCTTTTCTATCAATTGCTCGACAGTAATTTGTTCACCCACCGTAATACTTATGCTATCTTGAGAAGTCACTAGTGAAACCTATGGCCCCTTGGTCTATCTTTTATCATATAAGCTTTCAATCTACTTTTATTTGCATCTTTACTTTTTGCATCTATCTTATAAAATACCAAAAATATATTTATCTTATCTTACTATCTCTATCAGATCTCACTTTCGCAAGTGGCCGTGAAGGGATTGACAACCCCTTTATTGCGTTGGTTGCGAGTTCTTTGTTTGTTTGTGTAGGTGCGTGGGACTTTTGAGGAGCCTCCTACTGGATTGATACCTTGGTTCTCAAAAACTGAGGGAAATACTTACGCTACTTTGCTGCATTACCCTTTCCTCTTCAAGGAAAACCAACGCAAGCTCAAGACATAGCAAGGAGGATTTTTGGCGCCGTTGCTGGGGAGGTCTTCGCTCAAGTCAAGACATACCAAGTACACATCACAAACTCATCTCCCTCACATTTACATTATATGCCATTTGCCTCTCGTTTTCCTCTCCCCCACTTCACCCTTGCCGTTTTATTTTCCCTCTCTTTCCCAATCTCTCTCTCTCTCTTTTTCGCTTGCCTTTTCCATTTGCTCGTGTGTTAGATCGTTTGCCTTGTCGTTATGGCTAGTTCCTTATCCGCTCCTATGTCTCTCGAGTTTGAAGTTCTTCGCTTCAAGCAAAGGCAAGGAGAAAACTTAAAAGATGCTTGGTATAGGATGATGGAATCTTATCGCAAGTGCACCCTAGAGGTGAACTTTAGAATTCATCTTTGCAATTTTTATGTTGGGTTAAATATGACGCATAGACAACTCTTGGATTGCATTGCCAAGGGAAATTTTTATTGAAATTGATCCTAGTATTGCGCATGAAATTATAGAGGGAATAGTGGGAACACTACCTCAAAAAGGAGGAACACGTCCTACCCAACAAGAAACACAAGTGTTTGAAAAGATTTGTGAAGTAACAAAAATATTACAAAAGTCTCTTGAGCCTCTTAAAAGTGTTAGCGGAAATCTTCACCGCATGAATATGTTGATTACTCTTTGCCATAAACGGTTGGATTCTTTACATCTAAAAATTTCCGAGTATGAAGGGAAACGTAAAGAACCTCCCGGATTCAAACATGACTCCGCTAAAAAACTGAAAATTAAAGATGACACTACTTAGATCTATCTTCGCTTTTATGCCTAGCTAGGGGCGTTAAACGATAGCGCTAGTTGGGAAGCAACCCAATTTTATTTGTGTTTTTTGTTTTTGTTTCTGTTTAGTAATAAATTTTGCATCTACCTTCTGTTTAGATGTGTTTTTATGTTTTAGTTAGTGTTTGTGCCAAGTAGAACCTATAGGATAACCTATGGTGGTAGTTAATTTGATTCTGCTGAAAAACAGAAACTTTGGGCGCACGAATTTAGTTTTGTTAAATCACAAAAACGTGATTGTGCGTTGATTCTTTTTGTTGTAGATCAATAGACAAATTGCCCAGATCTTCCTATTTTGGTCGGATTTTTAGAGTTCCATAAGTATTCGTGGGTTACAGATTGCTACAGACTCTTCTGTTTTTGACAGATTCTGTTTTTCGTGTGTTGTTTGCTTATTTTGGTGCATCTATGGATAGTATTGAGTGGTATGAACCATAGAGAACTTCGAATAAAGTAGGTTTAACACCAATATAAATAAAGAATGATTTCATTACAGTACCTTATGTGGTGGTTTTTCTTTCTTTCACTAATGGAGCTTATGACATTTCCTGTTGAGTTTTGTGTTGTGAAGTTTTCAAGTTTTGGGTAAAGATTTGATGGACTATGGAATAAGGAGTGGCAAGAGTCTAAGCTTGGGAATGCCCATGGCACCCCATAAATATCCAAAAGCCTAAGCTTGGGATGCCCCCGGAAGGCATCCCCTCTTTCGTCTTCGTTTATCGATAGCTTTACTTGGAGCTATATTTTTATTCGCCACATGATATGTGTTTTGCTTGGAGCGTCGTGTATGATATTCGTTTTTATTTTTAGTTTACCACAATCATCCTTGATGTACACACCTTTTGGGAGAATCCCACTTGATTGAAATTTATTAGAATACTCTATGTGCTTCACTTATATCTTTTGAGCTTGATAGTTTTTTGCTCTAGTGCTTCACTTATATCTTTTGGAGGACGACGGTGGCTTAATTTTGAAGAAATTGTTGATCTCTAATGCTTCACTTATATTATTTTGAGAGTATTTGGGAACAGCATGGTATTTTCTATCATTATAAAATTGGTCCTAGAATGGTAGGCATCCAAGTTGGGTATAATAAAAAACTATCATAGAAAGTGAATTGTATGCTATGATCAATTTGATACTTGATAATTGTTTTGAGATATGGAGGTATTGATATTAAAGTCATGCTAGTTGGGTGATTATGAATTTAAAGAATGCTCGTGCTGAAGTTTGTGATTCCCGTAGCATGCACGTATGGTGAACCGCTTTGTGATGAAGTTGGAGCACAATTTTATTTATTGATTGTCTTCCTTATGAGTGGCGGTCGGGGACGAGCGATGGTCTTTTCCTACCAATATATCCCCCTAGGAGCATGCACGTAATACTTTGTTTTTGATGACTTGTAGATTTTTGCAATAAGTATATGAGTTCTTTTGACTAATGTTGAGTCCACGGATTATACGCACTCTCACCCTTCCACCATTGCTACCCTCTCTTGTGCCGCACAACTTTTGCCGGTACCATACACCCACCATATACCTTCCTAAAACAGCCACCATACCTACCTATTATGGCATTTCCATAGCCATTCCGAGATATATTGCCATGCAACTTTTCATCGTTCCGTTTATATGACATGCATCATCATTGTCATATTGCTCTTTGCATAATCATGTAGTTGACATCGTATTTCTGGCAAGGCCACCTTCATAATTTTCATACATGTCGCTCTTGATTGGTTGCATTTCCCGGTACACCGCCGAAGGCATTCATATAGAGTCATATCTTGTTCTAAGTATTGAGTTGTAATTCTTGAGTTGTAAGTGAATAAAAGTGTGATGATCTTCATTTTTAGAGCATTTTCCGAGTGAGAAAAGGATGATGGAGACTATGGTTCCCCCACAAGTTGGGATGAGCCTTCGGACTAAAGAAAAAAAAGAAAAAAAAGAGAAAGGCCAAAAAAGGCCAAAGAGAAAAAAAGAGAAAAGAAAAAAAGGATAAAAATGAGAGAAAAAGAGAGAAGGGACAATGCTACTATCCTTTTTACCACACTTGTGCTTCAAAGTAGCACCATGATCTTCATGATAGAGAGTCATGTGTTGTCACTTTCATATACTAGTGGGAATTTTCATTATAGAACTTGGATTGTAGATTCCGATGATGGGCTTCCTCAAAATGCCCTAGGGTTTCGTGAGCAAGCAAGCTGGATGCACACCCACTTAGTTTCTTTTGTTGAGCTTTCTTACATTTATAGCTCTAGTGCATCCATTGCATGGCAATCCCTACTCACTCACATTGATATCTATTAATGGGCATCTCCATAGCCCGTTGAGACGCCTAGTTGATGTGAGACTATCTTCTCCTTTTTTGTCTTCTCCAGAACCACCGTTCTATTCCACATATAGTGCTATGTCCCTAGCTCACGCTCATGTATTGTGTGAAAGTTCAAAAAGTTTGAGATTACTAAAGTATGAAACAATTGCTTGGCTTGTCATCGGGGTTGTGCATGATTAAATACTCTGTGTGATGAAGATAGAGCAACAACCAGACTATATGATTTTGTAGGGATAACTTTCTTTAGCCATGTTATTTTGAGAAGACATGATTGCTTTCATTAGTATGCTTGAAGTATTACTATTTCTTATGTATATGAACTTTTATTTTGAATCATTTGGATCTGAACATTCATGCCACAATAAAGAAAATTACATTAAGAATTATGCTAGGTAGCATTTCACATCAAAAATTCTTTTTTTATCATTTAGCTACTCGAGGACGAGCAGGAATTAAGCTTGGGGATGCTTGATACGTCTCCAACGTATCTATAATTTTTGATTGTTCCATGCTATTATATTACCTATTTTGGATGTTTATGGGCTTTACTTTACACTTTTATATCATTTTTGGGACTAACCTACTAACCGGAGGCCCAGCCCGTATTGTTGTTTTTTTTGCCTATTTCAGTATTTCAAAGAAAAGGAATATCAAACGAAGTCCAAATGCAATGACACCTTCGGGAGCGTGATTTTTGGAATGAACGTGATCCATAGGACTTGGAGTGCAAGTCAAGAAGCAGCCGAGGCAGCCACGAGGGTGGAGGGCATGCCCACCCCTACAGGGCTCACCCCCCTATCTCGTGGGCCCCTCGGGCGGCCGCCGACCTACTTCTTCCTCCTATATATACCCACGTACCCCGAGAACATTAGAACAAGCCACAAAAACCTAGTTCCAATCCCATCTTGGAGCCTTCGTCGGCGCTCCGCCGGAGGGGGAATCGATCATGGAGGGCTTCTACATCAACACCATAGCCCCTCCGATGAGTTGTGATTAGTTTACCACAGACCTTCGGGTCCATAGTTATTAGCTAGATGGCTTCTTCTCTCTTTTTGGATCTCAATACCATGTTCTCCTCGATCTTCTTGGAGATCTATTAGATGTAACTCTTTTTGCGGTGTGTTTGTCGAGATCCGATGAATTGTGGGTTTATGATCAAGTTTATCTATGAGAAATATTTGAATCTCCTCTGAATTCTTTTATATGTGATTGAGTTATCTTTGCAAGTCTCTTCAAATTATCAGTTTGGTTTGGCCTACTAGATTGATCTTTCTTGCAATTGGAGAAGTGCTTAGCTTTGGGTTCAATCTTGTGGTGTCCTTTCCCAGTGACAGCAGGGGTAGCAAGGCACATATTGTATTGTTGCCATCGAGGATAAAATGATAGGGTTAATATCATATTGCATGAGTTTATCCCTCTACATCATGTCATGTTTCTTATTGCGTTACTCTGTTCTTGTCGGGGGTTGGGTACGACATATGCCAAAGGATGCTTATCATGGTGGGAGCGAGCAGAACGTCGCCGGTGCCCGGAAGCGGGATGAGGCGAAGACATGCACGCCGGCGGAACTTACCCAGCTTCAGGGCTCTCCGAGGAGATAACACCCCTACTGCTGCTCTGCGGGGTCTCCGCATGGTCACTATGGCAAAGTGGTTACAATGGTGCTCCTGGAGCTGTTTCAGTAGGTAGGAGAAGGCAAGGCTAGCTTCTCCTTCCTGTGATCTAAGGTCTATTCCTATCTCTGGGTCCGAACCCTTTGCATGGGCTTCCCGGGGGGTTTATATAGGCCTACCCCCCAGGGTACAATAGTAATCCGGCTGGGAACGGGTCCCAGCCGTCTGTCTCTCAGGCCGTCGTCCTTCCTTCCGACTACTGGAGCCCGCCGACTGGCGGGCCCCGCGGACAGGCCTGAGACTGTAGCGGTACTCCTGATGACGCGGGCTTGGTCATGCGTTCATGGCTACAACGCCACCATCTAGCATGCGTTCACTGTCGCCACTCCCCATCTTATCTGGTTAGTGGCGTGTGGGGCCCGGAGGAGGGGTCGGCCGACTCCAGGGGGCCGGCTCCCACCGGTCCGTCTCCAGGGCACCCATGCCGTCTTCGGTCTTCCCACTAACGGGCGGCTCTGCCGCCCTTTGGTCGTACAGGCCGGCATTGTGGGCACAGTGCGCCGCCTACTGTGGGTGAGGTCAGGGCAGGCATGGCAACAGTGCCGCGCCTCACCAGAGATCTCCAGCGATACGGCTCACTGTAGCCATGCCAGCTCGTCGTAAGCAAGGAGGGGGGGGGGGACGGCCATGTCGTGGCCGTACCCCGCCTCGTCCTTTGAGACGTGGGTGGAGTCGTGGGCCGACTCTCCATAGCCGGCCCCTCTGGAGGTCGCCGGCCAGGAGTCGGCTTGTCTTGGAGTCGCCATCTGGGACTCGACTTGTCGTGGAATCACCGTCTGGGACTCGGCATAACTTGGAGTCGTCCCTGGGACTTGGCATAACTTGGAGTCGTCCCTGGGACTCGGCATAACTTGGAGTCGTCCCTGGGACTTGGCATAACTTGGAGTCGTCCCTGGGACTCGGCATAACTTGGAGTCGTCCCAGGGACTCGGCATGAGGGGCGCGGCCTGCCCCGATGTCTTGAAAGGTCCTGGGGCTCAGGTTGGCCTACCCGTGGCCCATTACTCCGATAGTAGTCCCCGAAGCTGGTGAAGCTCCGCGGACACTACATCGTGGGGCTTCAACAGTTTCAATCTTCCGGGAGTGGATTTTGGGCTTCGGCTGCCGTCTTCCTTTGTGCCGACTATCCAAAAAGTCAGATTTGTGGAGGGCCGCCCCGCCTCGTAAAGAGCTCGACAGTCGTGGCGGGAGACCAGGCGGCGTGCCTGATACGCTTCCCCGGGGCCATCGGTGCGGTCCTATTGCGTGGTGCCACGCGGCGGGGGCAGTCTGCCTTCCCACACGCGCGACGGGATGGGCCCTCAGGCAGGGCCCGCCACTACCACGCCTCGGCATTCGAACGGATCCGTTGTGGCTGTGCGGTCGGTTGGTTTTCCC
>NC_041393.1:278758396-278774134 GCF_002162155.2 Triticum dicoccoides | reverse complement strand
GCTCCCTCCGCCTCCTCTTGCCTCCTTTCCTTCCTTTTGCCACCGTTGATAAAGAACACACCACATCAACGGCGATGAGCTCTTCCTCTGCCGCCGCGGCCCCCGCCGTGCGCTCCGGCGTGTGGGACGGCTCGGAGGTGGACGATGAGCATATCGAGTTCCTCTGCCTGACGCGCCGGCTCCCCGGCGCAGACCTCGTGCGCGCCCGCGCCGCGCCAGAGGGGGAGATTCGGCCGGCGCCGGAGGAGGGCGAGCGGGTCATCTTCCGCTCGCACCTCATGCGCGGCCTAGGGCTGCCGGCGAGCGGCTTCCTCCGTGCCTTCCTGGAGTTCCACGGGATCCAGCCGCACCACCTTACCCCAAACACGGTGGTGCTGCTGTCCACCTTCGCCAATCTGTGCGAAGGCTTCCTTGGCATCCTCACCACCATCGAGTTGTGGGGGGAATTCTTCTCTTCCAAGCTCGGCACACACGTTGCCGGCGTGCCGGCTCAATGCGGCGCCTTCATCGCGCTGCGGCGGCTGACGGCCGACAACCCATTCCCCGCCATCGTGTTGATCAAATCGGTGAAGATGTGGCAACGGTCATACTTCTACGTGAAGAGTGTTGCCCCCGATGGGGATTGGGTCAATATGCCGCCTTACAAAGCCGGCGCACCGGCTGGGAGGCTTCCCAGCTGGTCTCATCGAGCCAAGACGTTGACTCCTGCCAGAGCCGCCGCCATGGCGCGGCTCCGAGTTCTGACGCAGTCGGAGGGCCTTGTTGGGGCCGACTTGCTGGCCGCCTTTGTGGTGCGACGAGTCCTCCCGGCCTCATCTAATCAGTCAGATGAGTGACCACCGGGACCCGAGTCGGATGTGCACCAAGGACATGCCCCGCGCAGAGGTGGCAAACATGGTGAACCACATCGCCAACTGCGAGTTCGGGGAGGACTGGCAGTTCGGCAAGGAGCCGTACTCGTGCGCCAACCCCCCTCCAGTGGTAAGTCGCATCTCTTTATTGCTTTGCCTTCTTCGTAGCCGACTCCGACTTCTGATTTTTATTGGTTTCTTTGAACTAGAAACCCCTCATGCAGCTCGCAGCCGGTGTCACAAGACCGCCCCGCGAGTTCGTCCCCGACCGAGCGGAGAGCGACGTTGACGACCCCGACTTGGGGGCAGCGGCGATGGAAGCCGACGCTGAAGGGGGGGTAGGAGGAGCGGTAGGCGGCTTCAGGCCCTTGGCCACATTCGCCGACTGGCCTGATGACGACGCCGAAGGGGAAGTCGCCCCGCACCACCAGCCGAGGGTCGGCTCATCGGGCGTGGGTTCCTCCGCCGGCCAAGGCGGTTTGAAGAGGCGCCAGCCTGGGCTGAGTTCATTCGGCAGCAAGCCGAAGAAGCTCAAGGGGGCGGCCGCTGTGACCAGGCGGGAGGAGGCGGCCGCGAGGGCCAATCGCTTCCGCAGGGAAGTGAGGAGGCCGCCGCTAGTCTCTGCGTAAGTGTTTCCTCTTTTGTCCTTATTTTCCCTTGGTGAATCTCGTCCGAGTTTCTCTTTTTCATTCGCTTTTGGCTTCAGGGCTCCCCTTTCCCTTGAGAGGGTCGTTGCCCCCTCCGTCATGGGGTCGGCGGAGACGTCTGCCAACACTCGGCGGATTAACCCCGCCGCCGACCTCCAGGAGGCGACAGAGCGAAATGCGCGGGACAAGCGCGCTGAGGATGAGGCCGACCGCCTGGAGAAGGCGCAGGCCGAGAAGGCGGCGGCCTCCGCCCAAAAAAAACTGGAGGAGGCCAAAGCCGCCGCTACAGCAAGGCAGCGAGCCGAGGAGGCCGCGCGTCGCCAATCGGCACAGTTTGTCACCCCACTGTCTTCGGCGCCGCCGCCCCCGGAGTTCATGGAACAGACTGGAGAAACCGGCGCCGAGACTCTCGTCGTGGAGAAGGAGAGAGGCGAGGCCTCCATGTCGGACACGCTTGTGCCTCCACCGCCGCCTCCACCGCCGTCTAGGAGAGCGCAAGGCAAACAGCCGGCGGGTCTGCCGGAGCCGCCGATCACAGACGAGTCCGAGGCGAGGCTGCTTCTCCAAGGCGCCTCGCCGGTGCGCCGCCGTCTTGAGAGGGCGACCTCGGCGCCGCGACCCCGGGAGACCGGCGCCGCCAGCTCGGCAACCCCAGACGCCGAGGCAACAAGCGCCGCGCCCATCGGGTGGTTGCACGGAGGCGGCACTGGGCCACTGAATCTATCGCTTCTGGACGTCCACGCGAAGCTGCGCGCTGAAGGCGACGCCCTTCAAACTTGCACCAGGGCGCATCTGGCAGCACGGACGGCCGTCCGAGTATGTTTCCTTCTTCTTTTTGATTCTTGTTTTTCTCTGTGGGGGCGCGCCAGTGCACCCACTGGGTGTAGTCCCCGAGTTTCGGGCCGGCTGCTGAGCAGGCGGTTCGGAACTCCCTCTGGCGAGTTCCAAATGTTAACTTTGTCTTAAATGACTATTGCAGTTGTATCACAACCTCCGCGCTACCGCCTTCAACCGTAATGTTGAGGAGTTAGGCAGGCGGACTGTCACATCCCTGGTCCTGTTATGCACTAGGCTAGACCTCATGTGAGCATCATGTTTTAATTCAAATGAAATTTGAATTGAGGAATTTTCAAAGCCTCAGAAACCTTCTAAAAATGATCAACATTAAAATCTACTCAAAGAAGTCCAAGAAAATGTTCCTCTTAGTCTCTGAAAATATTGCAAAGAGGTAAAACTCAAAACAATATTTTTGGTATCTCAGAGTTAATTATTTTGGGCCTTTGAATTAAATAAATAGCTATTTGCATTGGATATATATTTGATATATAAATAATATATGTCCAATAATTACTGGAACATTTTATGTGGTTTGGTATATTTTAGTTCTAGCCACATAACTATTTTCAGGATTTTATAAAATGGTTTAGTATATTACTAAACTAAAACAACACAGAACAAAATAGATAAATAAAAACAAAAATAGAAAGAGCAGAGGACTACCTGGCGCTCACCTCAGCCCACCTGGCCCAGCTCCTCCAGCCGGCCCAGCCCACCGCCGCTTCTCCCCCTGTCGTCTTTCTCCCCCTCGCCCCGAAGCTGCTCGGTGGCGCGCGCGGCCACGCGCCCCGGCCACCTCCTCCCTGCCTGGCTGGCTCCTCCTCTCCTGGACGTCTCCCGCAGCTCCACGCCACCCCCTGGAACCCCCTCGCACTCTCTCTCGGCCCCTTCCCCCTCCTCTACTCTCTCTCTCGCGCAGCCCGAGCGGAGCTCATCGCCGCCGCTCGCCGTTGCCGCACCCCGAGCCTCCCCCTCGACCCTCGGCGTGCCCAGTAGCTCGGCTACCTCGCCCTCATCCTCTCCGACGATTCAAGCGACCTCGGACGCCCTGCATCGCCGTCATCGAGCCGTCTTCTTCACACACGGCCGCTGGATGCCGCTCGTCGATTCGCCGTCTCCGCCACCTCCCCGAGCCCACCGAGCTGCTCGTCGACCTCGCCGTGAGCTCCTCTGCCGAACCCCTCTCTCCCCGTGCTCTATTTCCCTCCGTAGCCGCCGTTACCACCGCGGCCAAGAGCTTCTCGCCGCCGGCCATGGCGTGGCCGTGGCCACAGCCACCGTAGCTCGCTCCCGAGCCCACCGTCGTGCTCACCGCAACCTCAGGAGCCCGCAGCACCCACCAGTTTCTCCCGTAGCGCACCATAGCGTCGAGTCGATCGGTGCCCGAACTCCGGCGCCGCCGCGAGCTCGTTTCCGGCGAGCTCCGGCCACCACAGCCGCTGCCGCTCGCCCAGTTGGATGCGGCGCATCTTCAGCTACCCGTAGGAGCAAACCACGCGTCGAATGGTGCTCCGTAGCGAGCACACGTTGCATCTCCGTCGTCGGCCATGGTCGTCGCCGGCGAAACTCCGGCGGGAGCTGACGTGGCTCCGTCATTAGGAGCTAATCCAACTAACTAAACCACCTACAGCCACTGACAGTAGGCCCCACCCCTGGTCAAACCCCAGTCAGCGCTGGGTTTGACCGGGATTAGTTCCTGTGTCACTGATGTGTGGACCATGCACGTCAGGTTTGACCTGGACCTGGCCGTTGACTCGCTGACGTTATGCTGGCGTCAGGCTGACGCAGTTAAATCATTTTCTGGAATTATTTTAATTCTAAATATTCAGGAAATTCCAGAAAATGTTCAAAACTTCAAAAAATCATAGTAATTCAACCGTAACTCCAAATTAAATAATTTATATATGAAAAATTATCAGAAAAATTCAAGGAATCCATCTGTACCATTTTTATGCATGTTAGAACAACTTATAGCTGCTGTATAGCACAAATCAATTAAATGGCATTTGAATAATCACATATGGAGTTTGAATTTGAATCTTGTATTCAAACCAACTTCATTTAATCTGTTGCTAGTTGCATTAGCTCAAAACACATTCATATTGCCATGTCATGAGCATGCATCATATTGTGCATTGCATTGATTGTATTTCTTCCTTGTTGCCGGTATCTGTTCCCTCCCGGTAGACGTGATACCGATGATGTGATCGTTGACACTGATCAAGACTCAATGTTATCTTCAGAAGTGCCAGGCAAGCAAAACCCCCTTGTTCATTCCGATAAAATCCCACTCTCTCGCTCCTGCTCTCTTTTACTGCATTAGGACAACAACGACATTTTGTTACTTGCTGCGGTAGCTGAACCCCTTTATCCTTTGCATGACCTGTCATTGCCACAGTAAATAGATGAAACCCACTAGCATGAGTAGGAGTTGCTTGAGCCATTCTGTGCCTACTCATTCATGTTTGTTTGTCATGCCTGCTACTGCTTAGAGTCGAGTCAGGTCTGATTCATCCGCGATGAATCAGAGGTGTGTGAACATGTCCTACGGTGTGTGAGCTAAGTGTGTGAACACGATTTGGTAAGGGTAGCGGTGAGAGGCCATGTAGGAGTACATGGTGGGTTGTCTCATTGCAGCCGTCCTCAGGAACTGAGTTCTGTGTTTGTGATCCATGATTCAGCTACTACCACGCATTGGGCCCGAAACCAATGGACCCTCTCGGCTTCTTAATCACCCTTGTCCTCTGTCCAGGAGTTGCAAGTAGTTTCTGGTGTTTGTAGTATGCTGGAGGCCGTGCGCAGCGCTGACCGTAGGGGTGGGCTGTGATGCGGTAGGCACGTGGCACGGTGTACCGGGCGCCCGTTTGGTGTCTCAGGAACCCTGTTCACATCGTTTGGGGCTGTGAGCGAAACTCCGGCCGGATCTCCTCATGGATGGAACCCGAATAGGCGATAAACCTGGACTAGAGACTCGAGTGTTTAGGCAGGCCGTGGCCGACACCCACGTTGGGCTTCCGCTTGAAGGTTGCCGAGTACATGTCGTGTAAACGGCGGTAAGTGGTGAGAGCGTGTGTGAAGAAGTACACCCCTGCAGGGTTAACATCATCTATTCGAATAGCCGTGTCCGCGGAAAAGGACTTCTGGGTTGCTTATATCAGTTCATAGACAAGTGAAAGTGGATACTCTAAAATACGCAAGATAAGCGTGAGTGCTATGGATGGCGTTCTCGTAGGGAGACGGGAGCGGTTCCATAGGGGTGTATTGGTTGGTGAATATGTGGACTCGTGTGCGCCACCTCAATAGAGTCGCTTGCAGTCGTAGTTTAGGATAGCCACCGAGTCAAAGCTGGCTTGCTGCAGTTAAACCCCACCACCCCTTTGTTGATAATGATGCATATGTAGTTAGTTCTGATGTAAGTCTTGCTGGGTACATTTGTACTCACGTTTGCCTATTCTATGTTTTTGCAGAGAGACTTCAGTCTCACTAGTAGTTCCGCTTGGACTTCGACGTTTAGCTTGTTACCTCAGCTACGATCTTGTGCCCTCGGCAGTATCTGGTAGATAGTCAGGCTTCTCAGCCTTTTTCATTTATAGTTGTCTGTACTCAGACATGATAGCTTCCGCTTGTGCTTTGATTTGTATGCTCTGATTGTTGGGTCATGAGACCCCTGTTTGTAATATCTCGCTCCTCGGAGCCTAATGAATAAATTACTTGAGTCGTAGAGTCATGTTGTGATGCCATGTTGTATTTGCACATATCGAGCATATTGTGTGTATGTTATTGAAATGCTTGATATGTGTGGGATCTGACCATCTAGTTGTTTATCTTTAGTAGCCTCTCTTACCGGGAAATGTCTCCTAGTGTTTCACTGAGCCATGGTAGCTTGCTACTGCTCCGGAACACTTAGGCTGGCCGGCATGTGTCCTTCTTCGTTCCTGTGTCTGTCCCTTCGGGGAAATGTCACGCGATGAATACCGGAGTCCTGTTAGCCCGCTACAGCCCGGTTCACCGGAGTCCTGCTAGCCCAGTGCTACAGCCTGGATTTGCTCGCTGATGACCGACACGTTCGATGCTGGGTCATGGATGCCTGTCCCTGTAAGTCTGTGCCACTTTGGGTTTACGACTAGCCATGTCAGCCCGGGCTCCTTATCATAAGGATGCTAGCGACACTGTCATATACGTGTGCAAAAAGGCGCAAACGGTCCCGGGCAAAGGTAAGGCGACACCCGTGGGAATACCGTGCGTGAGGCCGCAAAGTGATATGAGGTGCTACATGCTAGATCGATGTGGCATTGAGTCGGGGTCCTGACACGGACTGCCGACTTGTCGGAGAGCCGGGGTGAGTCCTTCTTCTTTCTCGCGGGGGCGCGCTGGTGCACCCGCGGGCTGTAGTCCCCGAGATATGGGCCGACTGCTGAGAAGTCGGGCCGGATCTTCTCAGCAACTTTCTTTGTTGATGACTTATCTTCTTTCGTCTTGTTTCTTTTTCAGGGCTCAACGCCGCTCTTCAGTAGCAGCTGGGCGAGGCCAGTACCACCTTGCGTGCCAAGGAGGAGGAGTGCGGCAAGCTTGCCGCAGAGCGCGACCTGCTGGCTGCGCAGCTGGCCGAGCAGAAGGAGCTGCTCAAGAAGGCGCAGGACGAGGCCGAGAAGAAGGAGGCTGCTCTCCTGGCCGAGTTCGAGAGCGAGCGCTCCTCCTGGACTGACAGGGAAGCGATGCTGACCTCCGGCTTCCACGAGATCGAGGACATTGTCGATGGTGAGTTTCTTTCCTTTCTTAGAGTTTCCGACTATAGGTCGAGCCGACTTCTGGTTTTTTCAACTCACTTTTTTTTGTCTTGGCAGACTTCTTCCCTGGCCACTCGCAGGCAGTCACTCTGGCCATCGAGGCTGATCGCGAGCTGCGGAGGGCGAGCGGCGCGGAGATCGCCGCTAACGCCCCCCGAACCATCGATGAGCAGCTTCTGAGGATCGAAGCCCGTCTTCGTCCGGCCCACCGACTGATGTGCCGGCTTCAGCGTGTCGGCGCCCAGGCGGTTGCCGCTCTATGGCCGGACATGCGGGCTCTGTGCACCGCCAGTCGGACCGCCGACTGGCTGGAGGTCGCCGCCGGCCGTCTTGAAGCTTGGAAGTTTTCCTCGGCCCGGGCCGGGGCACGCCGGGCCTTGGAATTCATCAAGGTGTGGCATCCGGGGCTGGACCTGGACCGGCTGGCCACGTTCCGTTCAGAGGCCCAGGCAGAGTTGGTGGCAGTGGAGGGTGCCCTTGTCGAACGTGCAGCGGCGATTGCCGACTACACGGACACCAGTGTCTTCGTCCCCGAGCGGGCTGTAGGCGGCGAGGAGGTGCCGCCAGAGTGGTTCGAGATGAACCCGGACTTCGCCGAGGACTCGACTGAGGTGATTGACTCCAGCACCGAGGAGGAAGGTGAGGCGGAGGACGAAGGCGAGAGGGAGGTGCCAGAAGACGGAGCGGGCGGCCAGCCTCAGCTCGACCGCGCCTCCAGCAACGAGCCGCGTCGAGAGAAGGCGACTGCCGCCGGAGGCGATCAGACCGAGATCGCCCAGCCGACCGGCCCGGCGCCTGACACCGCCATCTCCTCCGATCCTCCGATCCCAGACGCCGCCTCCTAGGCTGCCGTTTTCGCCTCTGCTTTATCTGTCTTAGTAATCTTTTGGAAAACTTTGTTAAATTCAAATAGTTCCACCCGCGCGGGTGTATCTTGAACTTCTACTCGAAGATTCGGCCAAGGGCCTATGTAAATATTTATCCGAGTTCTATCTTTCCTTGCTTACTGCTCTTTAGGCTTTTCCCTTTGCCGCCTTCCTTTAGTCGCTGCCTTGCCAGTCGGCCAGCCGCTCTGCGGACTGTCGCTGGGTCAAATGCTTGGCTACTTCGGGAGGGCAAGTACTTGGCCATTTTAGAGTTTCTTTTAGCAAGTCGGATAGAAAGCGGCAGGCCAACTATCCAAGAGTCGGCCGTCCTTGATAGAGGCTAACAGAAGCGGCAAGCCGACTACTCATGAGTAGGCTTTTTGTTTCAGAAATGCTGGAAACCGTCTTACGCTATGTTTGTGCTTTGGGTCCTTAGCCATTTTTCGTGTGGGCGCCCGTTCTTCCTCACTCCTGGCCACCAAACAGTCGCTTCTGCGAGCTGCGGCTTTGTCAGGAGACGAATTAGGCACCACACACTACTTGTCTGACTGTGGGAAGCTCCTCATAGCGTGAGGCGGCGAGTCCCCGGGCCGACTAGTCTGGCCCGGTGCCAAGCGACTTTTAACAGTAGAGTAACATACTCCAAGGCATAATTCTTATCATACAGATAACAAAAAGGGCAGTCCCCTAGCTCGTCTCGGGGGGCCCAAAGTCTTAGTACTTTAATACAAAGGGGTAGCGTGATACATACTGCATCAACTGTAAAATCTTCGAAGAAGATTTGCATTCCACCGGCGCTCTGTCTCTTTGCCGGAGTCGTCCCTCTTGCGTGCTCGGGGCTTTTGAGCATCGATCAGGTAGGAGGAGTCGTTTCCCAGCACCTTGCTGATGATGAAGGGGCCTTCCCAAGGCGCCCACAGCTTGTGCTAGCCGGCTGTTTGCTGGATTAGTCGGAGCACAAGGTTGCCCTCTTGGAAAGATCTTGGCCTGACCTTCCTGTTGTAGTATCGACGCAGACTCTGCTGGTAGATGCTGGACCGGCTGAGTGCCAACAGCCGGCCCTCTTCCAGCAGATCAACACCGTCTTGACGTGCTTCTTCTGCTTCTTCCTCGGTGTACATGGTGACTCGCGGGGAGTCGAATTCTATGTCCGTCGGGATGACGGCTTCGGCACCGTAGACGAGGAAGAAGGGTGTGAAGCCGGTTGACTTGTTTGGAGTCGTGCGCAGACTCCAGAGGACGGCCGACAGTTCCTCAAGCCAGCAGCCAACCGACCGCTCCAGCGGCACGACCAGTCAAGGCTTGATGCCGGATAAGATGAGGTCGTTTGCCCGCTCCACCTGGCCGTTTGACTGCGGATGGGCAACGGACGCTAAGTCCAGTCGGATGCCCTGCGTCGCGCAGAAACAGGCCAAGGCGCCTTTGGCAAAATTTGTGCCATTGTCAGTGATGATGCTGTGCGGGATGCCATACCGAGTCGTGATGTTAGCGATGAAGGTCACTGCAGTCGGACCATTTAGCTTCTTGATGGGTTTCACTTCTACCCACTTGGTGAACTTGTCCACTGCGACAAGTAGATGAGTCAAGCCACCTCGTGCCGTCTTGAATGGTCCCACCATGTCTAGGCCCCAGACTGCAAAGGGCCAGGCGATGGGGATAGTCTTGACTGCAGAAGCTGACTGAAGTGGCTTGGAATGGAAAATCTGGCACCCTTTGCACTTTTGGACTAACTCTTTGGCCTCTTCCAGGGCAGTTGGCCAGAAGAAACCGTGCCGGAAGGCTTTGGCGACGAGTGCCCTTGAGGCCGCGTGGTGGCCGCACTCGCCTTCATGGACGTCTCTGAGAATTGCTTGGCCTTGTTCTGCCTCGACGCAGCGTTGGTAGACACCAGTAATGCTACACCTGACCAGCTCTCTGTTGACTATGGTATAAGCTGCTGCTCGGCCTTGCACTTGCCGAGCTAAGATTTCATCAGTTGGCAGCTCTCTGTTTACTAGGAACTTGAGGAATGGATGGGCCCATGAGGGTGCTGCTATTTCTTCAATTGCTACTAGTGCGACTTGGACAAGGGCGGCTGGGCTGGGAGGCGGCGGGTTGGAGTCCGCAGCCGCTTGCTGACTTGACGAAGTCCCCGGGTCGACTGGAGCAGTCCCCGGGCCAGGCTCGGGAGTCTTCGATCTTGCCACCGCAGTCCCCGGGCCGGGTTCTGAAGTCCCCGGGCCGGCCTCGACTGTGTCTTTGTTGGAGTCGGATCCGACTTCTTCAGGTGGAGTCGGCACAAAGATTGAATCTGATTCTGGTGACGGCTTGATAGAAGGCTTGAGGAGGCGCCGAAGGGCGATGCCGGATGGTATTGCTTGGCGAGTGGAGCCGATCCGTGCCAAGGCGTCTGCTTGGTCGTTGTCGTTCCTTGGCACGTGGAGGAACTCGCACCCCTCGAAGTATCCGCTGAGTTGCTGCACCAGGAATCGGTAGCTCGCCATGTTTGCGTCCTTGGCGCCCCAATCGCCAGATGATTGCTGGACCACCAAGTCAGAGTCGCCATAACAAAGTATCCGGCGAATGCCGAGCTCTTTGGCAAGCCGGAGCCCATGGATGAGCGCTTCGTACTCGGCCACGTTGTTGGAGGCGGCGAAATGGATCTGTAGCGCATATCTAAGCTTGTCGACCATGGGGGAAGTGAGGACGACGCCGGCTCCCAGGCCGATGCGCATCTTAGAGCCATCGAAGTGCATCCGCCAATGGGTGGAGTCGGGCGCTGGCAGCAGATACTGGGTCTCGGCCCAGTCGACGAGGAAGTCGGCCAGCGCTTGTGACTTGATGGCGGTGCGGGGCTCGTAGTAGATGGTGTAGGGAGCTAGGTCGATGGCCCATTTGGCCACTCGGCCAGAAGCATCTCGGCTTCTGATGATCTCGGCTAGTGGGGTTGTGCAGACCACGGTGATTGGATACTCCTGGAAGTAAGGCTTCAATTTCTTGGCGGCAAAATGCACGCCGTAGCACATTTTCTGGTAGTGGGGGTAGTTCTGCTTGGAGGCCGACAGTACCTCGCTCAGGTAATATACCGGTCTCTGGACAGGTAGCGCCCTGCCTTCCTCCTTGCGCTCGACTACAATGATTTTGCTGACTACCCGGCTGGTGGCGGCAATGTATAGGAGCATGGGCTCTTTGGGAGTCGGAGCCGCCAGCACAGGGGGAGTAGTCAACATCTTCTTTAGCTGGAGAAAAGCTTCGTCCGCCTTGGGAGTCCATTCAAAAAAGGTTGTCTTCTTCATGAGCTGGTATAGGGGGAGAGCCTTCTCGCCCAGCCGACTAATGAATCGGCTGATGGACGCCAAACAGCCGGTGAACTTTTGCACATCTAACAGTCGTCTGGGTGCTTCCATCCTCTCGATGGCCTTGATCTTCACAGGGTTGCACTCTATGCCGCGTTCGGAGACCAGGAAACCGAGGAGCTAGCCGGCGGGTACTCCGAAGATGCATTTCTCGGGGTTGAGCTTGATCTGGAATCGGCGCAGGTTCTCAAAGGTTTCCTTGAGATGTTCCAACAGAGTCCCACGTTTTTCCGTCTTCACCACCACATCATCCACGTAGACGTGGGCGTTTCGGCCGAGTTGCTTGAGGAGGCACTTCTGCATGCAACGTTGAAAGGTGGCGCCGCCATTCCTCAAGCCGAACGTCATGGTCAGGTAGCAGAAGGCACCAAACGGCATGATGAAGGCGGTCTTTAGTCTGTCAGCCGGGTTCAGCTTGATCTGGTGATATCCTGAATATGCATCTAAGAAACTCAACAGCTCGCATCCGCCTGTGGAGTCTATCACCTGATCAATTCTTGGCAGGGCAAATGGGTCCTTGGGGCAGGCTTTGTTGAGACTCGTGTAGTCAATACACATCCGCCACTGCTTGTTCTTCTTCAGCACCAGCCACTCTGGAAAAAACACTTCCATGATGAAGCCGGCTGCCAGGAGCCGGGCTATTTCTTCTCCAACAACTCTTCTCTTTTCTTCTAACAGGCGGCGCAAGGGCTGCCTGACGAGCTTCATATCAGATCGGACATGTAATTCGTGCTCAGCGAATTCCGTCGGTACAATAGGCATGTCTTTGGGGGACCATGCGAAGATGTCTCGATTCTCATGGAGGAAATCGACGAGCTCGCCTTCCTATTTGCTGTCAAGGCCTGTGCCCATGACAGCGTACCTCTTTGGTTGCTCCGGGTCCAAAGGTATCTTCTTCGTTTCTTTGGCCGGCTTGAATGATCCTTCTGCTTCCGACTGCTTGGGGTCAGGTGACAACTCGGCTGCTTGCCGGCCATCGCCACGACCCGGTCAAGAAGCCGTTTCTCAGCTGCGATCACCAGGGACTCGGCCAGCCGACTGCTTTCGGTCGCGCAAGCGGACGACTTTCTGTAGTCGCCGGCCACGGTCAGAATTCCCTTGGAACTTGGCATCTTCATCTTGAGGTAGGCATAGTGGGGGACAGCCATGAACTTGGCCAGAGTTGGTCAGCCAAGGAACGCATGGTACGGGCTCTCAAGGTCCACTTCAAACCAGACTGGCTCTCGGCGGAAATGATCTTTGTCCCCAAAGAGGACATCTATCAGGATCTTGCCGATTGGTGAGCAGGAAAGGCCAGGAACAATGCCGTGGAACACATTTCGGCTGCTCTGAAGTTGTCTTCGCTTGATTCCTAACTTCTCCATCGTATCCTTGTACAGGATGTTGATACTGCTGCCTCCGTCTATCAGCACTCACGAGAAGCGAGCGGCCCGCCTATCTGTGGCGAGTGTGGCGCCTAAGACCAAGGCGTAGGAGCCTGGACTCGGCATCACCTCTGGGTGATCGGCTCTGCTTCAACTGATGGGCCTCTCGGACCAGTGCATGAATTCTGGAGTGCTTGACGCGACTACATTCACCTCTTGCTGCTGTTGGCGCCTACTGCGCCGGTTGTCTGCCACACTGGTGAACACCACATAGGCTCCGTGCTCATCTTGGAACTCGTCTTGTATCGCGCCGACTGGCCTGACAGCCGGCTGCTGGGGCGGCTGTGGTGGGGGCGGCCCAGCAGGCGGCGGAGGGAGTAGGCCGTCTCCCTTGGCGATTCTGGTCAGCCAGTGGCATTTCCGGGTGGTGTGGTTGGACGGCTTCGTGCCGCTGTGGAACTTGCAGGGGCCATCCAGGGTCTGTTCGTAGGAGAAAGCCGGCAACCAGTTGGACTTGCCGCCCCTCTGCCGCTTTGCCGGAGGCGGTCCCTCCGGCTGTTGGTCTTCGACAGTCGCCACTTGCCGGCTGTTGGAGGCCGGCTGCGGGGCTTTGCACTTTTGGTCGTTCTGCTGTTGCCGCCGACTGGAGTCCGCAGCCAGAGTTCTTGGAGCCTGAGGAGCGACTTTGCCAGTCGCGCTGACTTGAATGTCCGCCTTCATGGAGGAGTCGACCGTGGCGTACTTGTCCGCCGTGATCAGTAGTTCATCGAGGGTCTCCGGCTCGTCGCAGAGAAGCTTGTCCTTGAGGAGGGTGCCTTCTCTGCATCCGGCAGTAAAGTACTCGATAGCCTGCACCTCGTGCACGCCTTCGCAGGAGTTCCGGAGCTTGCTCCAGCGCGTGAGGTAGTCGCGAGTGGATTCGTTGGGACCTTGCACGCACAGGGAGAGTTGGTGACGCTTGGGAGGTTGCTTGTACGTGCTCGTGAAGTTGCAGACGAAGGCCTCGGTGAAGTCGACCCAGTTGTTGATGCTGCGAGGCTTCAGACTGTTTAACCATGTCCGGGCCAAGCCCTGGAGCATGAGCGGGACATATCTTACGTCAACACGCTTGTTGCCATTTGCTATATTGACGGTCGTGGAGTAATCGATCAGCCAGTCTTCCGGCTTCACGGTGCCGGTATATTTGGGCGTGTCTCGGGGGAGCGTGAACCCTTTGGGGAAGGGCTCATCTCGGATGCGGGGCCCAAAGCAGGGTGGACCCAACTCGTCTTCTTCTTCCAGCGCGAGGGACCGGTGGATTCGGTCGATCCGGTGGCAGGCGTCATTTTCTCCGACTCCCTCTCGGTGGCCGAGACGGTCGCCGAGAGTCGGATGTTCCACGGGCGGCGGGGAGACTCGCCTTTCTCTGCGAGGAGGGGGAGGCAGATAGTCGTCCCGCCGTTCCACCGCTTTGGGGCGGCCGTCTTGGTCGCGCTCGATGGTGATGCGAGTCCGACTGTGGCTGACAGCCGGCTCCTTGTCCTTCTTTCCGTGGGCCCCGCCAGTCGGCGTCCGGGACGTTGCACCTTAGTCTCGGCAGGGCGGCGGGTCGTTGTTTTGTCGCTGCGGCGCCTCTCCACGGCAGCCGGCCTCGTTCTGCACGGCGGCCGCGTCGAGGAGCTGCTGAACTCGCTCCATCATCATGCGGTGCTCTTCGCCCTCGAAGTTGTCGAGCTCGTCTGCCGCCGCCTGGGCGGCGTGGATGTTCTCCGCGGGCATGCCATACACAGGGAGATCAGCCCTGAATAGATTGGCGATTGCCACGCCGTGTTGTCGGACCGCGCCTAGGCGGCTAGGCCCAGTCGAAGCCGGCGAGCCGCCCACGGCGCGATCCATCTCGCGCTGGTACGCTTCTGACAAGCGCCTCATGCTTGCCAACTTCTTCGCGCCCTCAATAAGCTGAAGGCGGCATGCCTCCAGCATCTCGGCGTCAGCGTCTCCCGGAATCAGCGCGGTTAGGTCTCGCAGAGCCGCGTCGAGCGGGTCGTGCACTCCTTCACCAGAACGCTCGCCGTGATCGAGGACGAGAACTTCCGTGACGGTGCTTCCGTCGCTCCCCGCATAAGGGAGCGGCTCGTCGTAGACCACCACGTTGGTGGGAAACGCATCGAGCGACACGGTGTCGGAGTCGACCAGCATCGGGTCGGTGGATCCTATGGACTCCAGGTCCCCGGCAGGCTCGCCGGTGACGTGGAGTTGGTCGAGGAGACCCGCGAGGAGGCTCTCGGGGCTGCTCGTGCCTGTGTCGAACGCAGGCTCGTCGGAGAGGCCAACCTCACCAATAAGCTCCGCGAGGCTGCTGGCCGCGTAGGCGATATCAGCGCCGCGCAGCGCGTCGGCGCAAACTCCATCTGGCGTGCCGGGCTGGCTGCACTCGCCAGGGAGGAAAAGGGTTCCCGTCCAGAGCAGATCTCCAGACGACGTTGCACCTAGCCCCACGGTGGGCGCCAATTGTTGGGGGTTGGGTACGACATATGCCAAAGGATGGCTTATCATGGTGGGAGCGAGTAGAACGTCGCCGGTGCCCGGAAGCGGGATGAGGCGAAGACATGCACGCCGGCGGAACTTACCCAGCTTCAGGGCTCTCCAAGGAGATAACACCCCTACTGCTGCTCTACGGGGTCTCCGCATGGTCACTACGGCAAAGTGGTTACAATGGCGCTCATGGAGCTGTTTCTGTAGGTAGGAGAAGGCAAGGCTAGCTTCTCCTTCGTGTGATCTAAGGTCTATTCCTATCTCTGGGTCCGAACCCTTTGCATGGGCTTCCCGGGGGGGTTTATATAGGCCTACCCCCTAGGGGTACAATAGTAATCCGGCTTGGAGCGGGTCCCAGCCGTCTGTCTCTCAGGCTGTCGTCCTTCCTTCCGACTACTGGAGCCCGCCGACTGGCGGGCCCCGCGGACAGGCCTGAGACTGTAGCAGTACTCCTGATGACGCAGGCTTGGTCATGCGGTCATGGCTACAGCGCCGCCGTCTGGCGTGCGTTCACTGTCGCCACTCCCCATCTTATAT
>NC_041393.1:278695914-278758040 GCF_002162155.2 Triticum dicoccoides | reverse complement strand
GACGGCCATGCCGTGGCCGTACCCGCCTCGTCCTTAGAGACGTGGGTGGAGTCGTGGGCCGACTCTCCATAGCCGGCCCCTCTGGAGGTTACCGGCCAGGAGTCGGCTTGTCTTGGAGTCGTCATCTGGGACTCGGCTTGTCGTGGAGTCACCGTCTGGGACTCGGCATAACTTGGAGTCGTCCCTGGGACTCGGCATAACTTGGAGTCGTCCCAGGGACTCGGCATGAGGTGCACGGCCTGTCCCGATGTCTTGAAAGGTCCTGGGGCTCGGGTTGGCCTACCCGTGGCCCATTACTCCGACAGTTCTTTATGAACTTAATACTCTAGAAGCATGCTGGATAGCGGTCGATGTGTGGAGTAATAGTTGTAGATGCAGGCAGTAGTCAGTCTACTTGTCGTGGACATGATGCCTATATACATGATCATACCTTGATAATCTCATAATTATTTTCTTTTCTATCAATTGCTCGACAGTAATTTGTTCACCCACCGTAATACTTATGCTATCTTGAGAGAAGCCACTAGTGAAACCTATGGCCCCCGGGTCTATCTTTTATCATATAAGCTTTCAATCTACTTTTATTGGCATCTTTACTTTTCCAATCTATATCATAAAATACCAAAAATATATTTATCTTATCATACTATCTCTATCAGATCTCACTTCTGCAAGTGGTCGTGAAGGGATTGATAACCCCTTTATTGCGTTGGTTGCGAGTTCTTGGTTTGTTTCCTACTGGATTGATACATTGGTTCTCAAAAACTGAGGGAAATACTTACGCTACTATTGCTGCATCACCCTATCCTCTTCAAGGAAAACCAACGCAAGCTCAAGACGTAGCGAGCGCCACAACGAGAAGACGACTTCTTCTAGTCTTGCACTCGAACAGGGACTTCTTTGAGTCGAGTCATCAGAGACTCGAGATCATTCTGGAACGTTGCTCGGGGCCAGAGCTCCGTGTCAATCCGCGACACCGCCACTTTCAGACGAGCAAGATAATCCATAACACTGGCAAGACAAAACTCCAATCATAGCACGTTCATCGCAACTTCATCCTTAATGGGAGAGTTTATGGGGTCCAGGTCCATCTCGATCTGCCCAGTCTCTTCCTTGAAGTCATGGCAGAATTCTGCACACCCGAAGGAATGATGAGTTGGTAGTTATATGATGAATCGATAGTTGCAAATCAGTCGGACAAGAGAAAGTACCTTGAAGAATCAGGAACATCTTCTTGGCAAGTCCTCCCAGATAAGCCTCCAGTTCACCCCTCTTTCGAGTGAGATCTCCAACCTTGTCAGATAGGGCCTCCTTGTCCTTCTTCAGCTGCGCGACCTCTTTGTTGGCTTCATTAACAACAGTCTTTAATTCGGCGTTTTCCTCTTCCAACTTGCTAACTGAAGCCGGCTTCTTGTCGGCAAGTTCAGTTTTCTCTCGCGCATCCCTCTGCGCTGCAGCACGGTCGAGATCCTTATGCTCCAAAGCCTGCTTCATTTTGACTAAAGAAATAAAATTCTTCAGACGAGCTTGGAGTTGACGGTTTTCACTACGCCCATCTGTTCGAGTGGAGTTACTAGGTTCAAAAGGATAAAAGGGAAAAGTTATAAGGTGGATAGTCGACGAGTTATTACCTCCCATAGTAGCTGCATCATCCTTGGCCTTTTGAAGATTCTTCTTCGCTAGCTCGAGGTTGAGACTGACCTACTTCTTCTCCAGTTCAGCAAACTGGGCCCCGAGCTCACAAGATTTCTGCAGTCAAAAAATAAGACACGTCAGTGGACAAAAACAAAGGTCAATCACAGCAAAACCGCAGCAAAAAGTGTTCTAAGACTACTGCTGAATCAAACATTCAACAGTAGTCTCAGGGACTTCCAGTGGGGGCACGCCACCCACTGGTCCAATTTCCCACTCGGCATGGTCTGCCCAACACGAGTAAAAAAAGAAAGAGATTCTCAGACCCCTGCCGACTGCCCGCAGTTGACCGCGGTCTCGGGGACTACATCTAGTGGGTGCACTCTGCATGCGCCGACTGGTCTGGATCCCACTCGGCACGATCTGTTCCGACCGAGTGAAAGAACTATAAAGAGATATTTGATAAAGACTCCGCCGAATCAAACATTCGACGGCGGTCTTGGGGACTACACCCGGTTGGTGCACTCTACGTGCCCCCACTGATTCAACGACACACTCGACTCGACCTGGTCGACTCAAGTGGAAGAACTATTCAACAAAAGTTGAAGCACCCAGTGGGTGAATGGATATAAAGTACAGACTCATGATAGATGCACATAAAAGGTTCCAAAACGCTCATCCACGGACATCTTACGGATAATAAAGCAGCAGTTTCCAAATACCATATCATAACAGAATCGAGATCAAGCTGAAAGATTAGTCGGAAATCAACTGACCTTGACATTGATCCGCAGAGCAGAGCTAGCACCGTAAGCAGCCTTGCTAGCCTCGTGCACCACCTTCATTTGATCCATCATAAAGCCTGCTTGGAGTATAGCTTCCTTAAAAGCACCCACCGGGTCTTCTGGGATATGATGGGTAACAAAGAGCGGAGTTAGAGCAACCAAAGGATCTGAGGCATGGAGTTGCATGGACAGAGCAGGGAGTTGAGCGATTGACGCCGAAGGATAGTCAGTCGACACAGGATTGGCAAGAGAAACAGAGGCCCGAATTGGATCTCCGGATTGCGGGGTCACTGTTTCCGGTGCTGATGTCAACTGAGGTACCTTGCTGGCAGGCACCCTCATGCTCGAAGTCCTACCCTTTCTCCCTGTGGCCTTCTTGGGCACGTCTTCGTCGTCGTATGGAAGTTCAATAACATCTTGGCGTGCTGCACAAGACTCGACTATAAGAGTTCAGTTGAACGATAGTTCAACCGATAGAGTAAGAGCAAGATTGTAGAATTGTACCCGCTTTGAAAGTGGCCACGTCCTCAGTTTCCTCATCATCTCGGTCCTTGTCAATGTCCATGGAGGTCCTAGAAGTTGCAGCACTGAAAGATTCAGAACTCACTCGGTCAAGCAGAGGAATGAGTCGACGGTAACATAGAGAAAAAGAAAACACTTACGCATAAGTGATGAGAACATCCATCTTGATCTTGGGAAAGGTCTTCCGAGGCTTTGAGGGGGCGATCTTGGGCTGCTTGGCGACCTTCTCAGATGGTTCCGTAGACGAAGTCCGAGTGCGTTTTTACAGTTGTGCACTTGGAGGAGCTACCTTGTTACACCCACCTACAGGCTCGTGAGACTGTTTGGATCGGCGTTCTGTGCGAGGTGGTGAGTCGACTTCTTCACCATCGTTCGACTCATCACTTTCCTCCTCATCATCATCAGGGGATTGCCAGTCGGCACTCCCATCTGCGCTCTCCGTTTCCTCCTGGACTTGTTCCCCGTTTGGCATCGAGTACATCTCAGTATAATTCTGCAAGGCAAGAATTTAAACAAGCATCAACCAAATTCAAGGATAGTTACAAATCAGAATGAAAAGACAGTCAGTAACAAGGATTAGACCTTGTGCTGCTCATTTTCGGCGTCGAATGGTGCAACTCTTCTAGACCCACTGGGGTTATCTTTGTTTCCAGTGATGCTCTGCAGCCACTGTGCCACCGTCTCATCGGCGACCTCCTCTAGGTGGAACCGAGCGGTGTCATTGGTGCCCGAGTACATCCACATTGGATGATCGCGAGCTTGGAGGGGCTGGATGCGTCGACTGAGAAACACCTCCAACAAATCCATGCATGTCACACTATTACGGACCAATTGGACTACCCGCCCGACTAGCTTGGACACCTCTACTTTCTCTGCTAAAGTCACGTTCAGTGAAAAAGGTTGCTGGACTCGATCCATGGTGAAGGGAGGAAGACCGGTCAACTGACCAGGGGTCGGAATATCTTGGCAGTAGAACCAGGTTGACTGCCATCCCCTAACCGACTCGGGAAGAGTCATAGGGGAAAAGTACTCCTAACCCTCATCTGAATCCCTAAACCCCCGCACATTTGGATCACATGCGTCCTCTCGTCAATGGGATTTGCCTTCTTCACAGATTGGGAACGACAGGTAAAGATGTGTTTGAATAGACCCCAATGCGGTCGACAACCCAAGAAGTTTTCACACAGAGAAACATATGCAGCGAGGTATGTGATAGTGTTGGGAGAAAAATGGTGGAGTTGGGCACCAAAAAAGTTCAGGAAACCCCGGAAAAAGGATGCGGAGGTAGAGTGAAACCACGGTCGACATGAGTTGCGAGGATGACACACTCACCCTCCTGCGACTGAGACTCGATCTTGTTCCCCAGCAACCTCCAAGACCCGTCAGCAATTAAGCCCGCGGCAGCCAGATCCTCCAGATCTTCTTTCTGGATCGTGGACCAAATCCAATCCCCCTAGATCCAACCAGGAGGAAATCCGGACCTCGATGATGATCCCTGACTCGTCTTCTTGCCCTTCGCCATTGCAGCCGCTTTCTTTGCGCGCTCCAGGGCCGCTGTCTTGTCCTTAACTATGGTGGCAAACTGCGCACGGGCGGGGCGGCAGCGTCGAGAGCAGAGGAGAACGCAGTGGTGAAGCAGAGGAAGAAGAAGGGGAATAAGGCGCACTGTGCAAACGCATTGGCCTCGATGCCTTTTATGGGCCTGCTTCCGAGTGGCTGACGCGTGGGCCTGAGCAATCCTTTCAAATCCCGCAACAGTCGTGCACTCACTACGTGGCAAAAAAGGTGGCGTGAGAATCGAGGCACCCTTGTCTATCCACCCTGTTTACTGTGGCGCGCTCTGTCCGCTTCCCCAAAGTTTTGAATCCTATGAGATTTGGGAACCGCAGAGTAACCAATCGCGCCAAAGATTTCGTACCATATCAACACTCAAAGACTGCCAATATAGTTCACTCGGCGACCTCTGAATCGATCAAGGCTACTGAAATAAAGTTGAAGTTTTAGCATGATTCTCGGACTCGGTAAGAATGCCTATGAAGGATAAAAATCAGGACGGGATCAACTTCAACTCTCTTTTCACTCGGACCTCAATCCATTCAGGGGCTAATGACGATGCCATGGACGTAGAGTAGGATCATAGTCCTAACCTAGATACCCTACCCAAGGTCACTACCCTAGAATCAAGAACATTCAACGTGTAACAAGAGATACCGACTGAAGTAACCTTGGAGTGCAATCCACTCAACCAATTATCTCACTCGGATACCCCAATTCCATTCGACCAAGATGAAGTCACTTGACCATACAAGAAACCACTTGCAGTATAGAAGACCTAGAGTCACTCAAGATGGCAACGGTTAGGCGTTCACTCCGTAGTCTTAAAGATCATTAATAGCTCTTTGTAGTTGGCGTTACCAGTAACACTCTGTCTTAATGTACATTGAACCCTGTAACGGGGGACGGCTGGGGTCTTGGCGCACTCTATATAAGCCACCCCTCCTCTGGCACAACATTTTTCACCCCCTATAACACACACCCATATTCCAGTCGACCGCCTTAGGGCACCGAGACATAGGGATTTTACCTCCTCCGAGAGGGGCCTGAACTCGTAAACTCGTGTGTACAACCTCGCTGTAGCTTGGTCCTTGCATCCTCATACATACCCCCTACTCTTACTATTAGACTTAGTACCACGACACCACCCCCACCCCCGCCCCCACCCGCGTCGATTTTTTTCATTCGGTGAGGCCCCACCACCGCCAGGCCACCGCCCGCACAACCACCATCCCCACCCGAGCCCCTTCCTTCCCTCCGGCGAACTCCAGCGAGCTCCAGCAAGCTCTCAAAAATCATCTGACCCAATTTTGAAATTTAGTCTACTGTCATTTAACTAGTGTGGAATATAGAAGGGGAAAACCATAAGCATTATGAGTATAGTGTCAAGCGTGCCATGGCGGATCTGAAGGTGCAAACCAGACAAAGGAAACTTCGCAACCAGCATTTTTGCTTTCTACTAACAAGTAAAATCCTAAGTGATTGACAGTAAATCATAGTAAAGCAGTGGCGATCTGTTTTCTTGCTGCGATAAATAAGTTGAGCAAATACAAAAGAGTAACGCCTCTGGTGCGGTGTCGTGTATGCATTTACTGAGAATTTGACGGTGCCGCGGTAGCGAAGGCTGTCAGTGGCATGGAAGTAGATCTAGGAGGGTAGCGGTGGCGGAAGGGGGAAATATCCCGGCATGATGGACGAGACGGTCATAGGAGCGGCGCCGACAAGGTGGACGACGACGGCGATGAAGCAAGAGGATGGGATGCAAGGATCCTGGTCTGAAGCCGTGGATGAGAGAGGTCGATCTCTTGTAATGGACAACGGCGTCGGGGTATCAACTCTGACATGGTGGAGGAGGACGACAGTGGATGGGGTGGCGGACGGACGAGGCTGGGGTGGAGAGGGTGTTTTGGCGCCCACGGAGTACGAATGGGGAAATTGAGGGAGAGAGGTAGGGGGACCATGTCTTTGGGACACGCTTGTCTCAAATGTGGGGAAGGTTACCAACTTATCCCCCGTTTAAAATTTCAGACATCACATGAATATTGGGCTGCTGGGGATAGGACGGTAATCTCGCATACACCGAATATTTGCCGACAAAGATTTTGGCCGAGGAGAGTTTTTTTTGGTGCCCACTGTGTATGAATCTGGGTGGGAGGTAATTTTGGCTGAGGAGACACTGTGTTTTGGCAGCCAACGTGTATGAATCCGGGTGATAGGCGGTTATGTCACGTTTGAGTGAAATTACAAACCTGCCCCTATCAAGACCTATTGAAATCGAGCCAATATGTGTTGCATGTCAGGGATAGGCAGTAATTTCCATCTCCCATATTTTGGTTTCAGGAGGTTACTGCGAGTTTGGCCACTTCGTTCAATTTTTTAAGAAAAAACTTGCACGTTTACCGTGCCAACTCAATTCCAATCCATTTTGTATTCTTTTTTTCGGGCAGGAATTATTTTCGATTGGTATAAAATTCTATATACATCATTTTTTATATATACTTTAAAAAGCACAACAAAGAATTCTACTCCTTTATATATATAATATGATTTACAAATACAATGATCTCAAAATCATAAGGTTGAATTCAAAAAATTTAAACCAAATTATGTTCTACTCAAATGTATGGATCAGTAATATCTAGATACTAAATAACATAGATGCGCGTGAATTCATATGAGTATGCATGTTTGATAGATCAATTTTGGTTCGAGTATGAATTACATGTATCATCATCTCGAATTCAAATATTTGAATCGCTTTTATGTTGACATTTTGTATACATGCAACTAAATATTTGAATCTCCTTTCATGCCCATCTCTCTCGCATGCTCCTACATGTAGCTATCACTCTCTTTTCTCCAACTCACCCGCACGCTCACTTCATGTTTCTCCTATTTTTGCAAACATGGTCACTCGACGTCTCCCTTGAGAAGTGTCACACTCTCCCTATCATTATACATTACACGGTTTTCATTATCTCTCACATGTCTATCGCTCTCTATTATCACTAGGTACATAAGCTTTTTTTTCACCGCCACACACACACTCTCACTCGTCTTTCACTTTGTCTTCTTCTCTAGGGTTCTCTCACGCACCCTATATCTTTCTAGATATGACTCCTACCACTAAAATTACTCTCCCGCACACACAATGTTTGTTGCAATCTCCTTTCTGTCTTCATCTCAGTTATAAAACTGACATTACTCATTTGTTTACCGATTAGACAAACTCTCCCCCTTTCTCTCTCTCTCTCATACACACAAAACTCCTGCTTCCACTTCCCCTTCGAACTATCGTCTCTCTCTCACACACACACAAAACTCTCTCATTCGCACCCCTGACTCGTATTTGTCTCACAAACATCGATCAACTAGTCTCCAGATAGGTTTATACATCCGCACACTCTTGCTTCCACTATCTTGTACATGTCTCTCTCGCACTCCATGTATCTATGTAGATTTTTCGTCCCTTCTTGAAACACGCCCTCTTGATCATGCACACACACACTATTGCCTCATTTTATGGTGATACCTCTCGCACACACACTCTTTGTGTCTGTCACACACGCACTCCATCCTCCTCCTCTCTCCCTCTCTCTCTCTCTCACACACCACACACACATGGGCTTTTTGCAACAATATACCACTTCTCGAATCTTGAAACCAATCACATTCCTCCCTTATCTATTCAAAACCGCCAAAGGAATATATTTTGAGTGAAACATAACATATTTTTAGTGATATACGTATTTCAAAACTAGACTCTTTTCCATCAAATCAGTGAATATGTATTAATCTACTTTGAACGTGTGGCAAAGCATTGGCACATTGCTAGTTATTAACATTGTATAATTATTTGGAAACCAGACAAACGGTGGAGTACATATATGAAGAGAAGAGGTGCACGCACGCAGTCGGTCTCTCGCTGTCTCGCACACATGAGAGTTACATAAAGGTACCATAAACAAATAAACCCTAAATTCCTAGGTGCATGATTGCTGCATGCGCGGGTACCGGGTACATGGTGGAGTGCAACTTTGTAGGAATAGTCAGCTCGCGTGATAATTTGATTCGTAGGAGTTGATGGTCGGGACCACAGGTGAACGACCTGGAGGCAGTGGCTCGCCAGTCGCCACTAATCGAGTAGCCACATTTAACATAGCAGGGTAAGAGTTTTGATTTTCAATGGCGCGTTATACTAGTTTTTAGAATGGTTGGTATGGAGCAAAAATGGAATTCATAACTACTACCTCCGTCCTGGTTTACTAGTCCCCATCGTAAGGGTCAAAGTTTGTCCACAAATTTTACTTGTAAAATTTGAATGGAAAATGAGATTTTGATATGCTCAAACAAAAATGGACTGGAGGGAGTGATTGCTCTAACACAGTTGCGTCCTCTCATAGTGCAAGCACTGAACCGACGCACAGGCCAGGAGGGCCCCACTCGCTGCAGGCCAGGCCGAACACACCTCGTCACCACATGCAACCGGCTTCAGACTGCCCTGTCTTCCTCCATTGAATCCGCGTGTGTGCCGGCAACACTTCCTTCCATGAGCCGGCCGGCATTGTAGAACACAACGCCGGTTGGCTCCTCTCATCTGCCCGCTATTTAAATGAGGCCAAACGCCTGGCAAGTACCGCACCACACTGCCGCTCCCCATATCCTCCTTGCACCATTTTCTCCACACTCTCCATAGCATCCAGTGAGCAAGAAGACAAGTTCTCTAGCATAAAAGCTGGCTGGGTGCCCTGATGAGCCAGGCAACTCGCTGCCCTACCTCCCTCCCCGCCCCAGGCCGTCAGTACCATGGGCGAGGCTGCAGGTGGGCTAGCGGAGGAGCAAGTCGCCGCTCCAAGATGGCCCCTGGTGCATCAACTCGACGCTCCAAGCCTGCTGGCAGAGGAGTGGCCAGTTGCTGCACGCCGGCACATGGGGACCATGGCGTCCAGTGCACCATGGTTGGCCGCACAATCTGATGCAAACATTGGTGAAACCGCGACATGCTGGCGGATGTGTCCAACACGTCGGCGGCGACCGCCGACACCGAGGAATAGTAGACCACAGGAGCCGCCGCCGCTCCGAACCGATGAATGCTACGACCACCGCATCATCGACAGACACCCGCTGTGTTGCCTGGTTTGGCTCAAAATATCATGGGCCCTAGCTGCGGCCTGCATTAGAAATTATACCTGCTTCCAGAAGTTATTCACGTTTAGTCAAAAAAATGTCCAAAATATAATTAATTATGTATGGTCTTGACTTGTTGTGCTCGCACTAGTAGTAGGAACTAGAGATTTTTCTTTAATCTCCTCACATATTTTTTTGCTTTGAATTGAATCATGGTTGTGGACATTATCTATGAATGTGGAGATATCTATGAACATGAGTTTGATGTGGAAGTTGAACTTGGAATGTTGGGCTTGCATGTGAACTATACCATGTCCAATGCTTCGTCTGTTATTGTTTGGAAAGTAATGGCTGTTATTACATGACCCGAATTTTTTTTATTTTGTGCCACATCAGTAGATGTACGGACATCACAGCTGGCATGCTGACTGGATAAACATTTGAACCTAGCTCTTATGAAAGAAAATTTGTATTGACAACAGATAGCAGGAGACGCCTAGTAAGGATGGCAATGGGTCAGGTTTGGACCGGGTTGAACAATATCTAATCCATATCCATATCCATGAAGATAGTCTTTGCCCAACCATGAAAATATCCATGGGTGAAACATTGTGTTCATGTCCAAACCCGTCGGATATCCATACCCATTGGATGTCCGTTGGGTCCTCTCCAGACATATAAATAAGACATAATACAATGTTAACATAAACTCTTCCAATCTTCACCTCGTGGTAGGCTAGGCCTCACTTACGGTAAACATCAACTTATGGTAAATCAACGCCCACTAACAACCAAATATCATTTAGGATTTTTTTCTAGTAGATGAGAATGACGAGTCATTTAACAAGGAGATCAAAATAAGAGAAGGGGTGTTCGAGTATGTTATGGATGGGATTGAATGTCAACTATTAAAAGTTACAACGGGGATTATGCAATTTCTTTTGCATGTTTTAGATAACAAAGTGTAAAATTGCAGCAGGACATGTGACCGTGGGGTAGGGATAGCAAATTTTTGCCCAGTAAGTCATACTATCGGGTCGGGTTTGGATATATCCACGGGTACAAGATGATATCCATGTCCTACCCGCAAGCAATCGGGTCGGGTTTGGGCGTCGCCCATGGACACAAAAGCATATCCAAACCCTATCCATTCGGGTCGGATATCCATGGGTATCCATGTCCATGGATAAAATTGCCATCCTTAACGCCTAGCCTACTCTGCCTCTGCTAGCTTCTTTCTGGCTTCTTCCATCTCTTCTCTGGCTTGTGTGAAGAGAGCATCTGATTGCTTTTTTCCCTTCTTCAGGAACTCATCTACATTCTCAAGGGGGTCCGCACGCTTTCTTTCAGACTTTACTAGAGCCACGAGGACACGAACAATTGACAACTCCACCTGGCTTGTGTGTAATCCATCATCATCTGGGAATTTGCACCTTGTGTCTAATCCAGAATCATAAGGGAACCGACACCTTGTGTGTAATCCAGTCTCATTTTGGAAACATGATCTCGAGGTTGACCATACTTCCCTCACAAGAACTACATCCTGACATGAAGTTACTTCTTTTTTAGATCAGCAGTTAGAGCAACCCAGATCCATTTAGTAGAAGCCAGATAAACAGGACTCAGAGAGGTGAATTCAAAAGGAGAATATAAAAACAGACTCTAAGGTGAGAACACCCACTTCCTACATCAAGCTAAAAACAAAAGCATGAGGACCATTAAGACTCTTCTTATTACACATCAAAGAACACATGTCTAAGTGAAACATAAACTACAACATATACACATCGAAGAACACGAGGCTAAACGAAAGTAATTGAAAGGGTGTTACTTACCAAAGCTCGTTTTATAGGTTTGGTGCAGCTCCTCTTTAACTTGCCACATTCCTTGAAGATGTCCCCAATATCCCGTGTTTGGTCTTCATTGCTCCTTTGTATGTTCGCACTTGTAGTTTTAAAATCTCAATATGGCAAGAAAAATATTGTAATACTCATGCATCTTGTGGGCAACATTAAAGCACTCATATGCCATGTTAGAGCATCTCCAACAGAAGTGCAACGTGTGGTGCATTAAAAAGTGTTTACAGCACCGAAATAGCCAGTTTTTGTGGGTCGCGGAGTGCTGGCTCCAGCGGCGCTGCAAAATATTGCGCGCGCGCACCGCTCTAGCAGACGCGCTATATTGTTTTCTCCTTTCTACTCTGACTCAATACACATTCGAATCTGAGTCGATACTAGCATATATAGATATATAAGGTAGTTCTCAGCATAGATATAATATAGATAGATAAAAAAATATAGTTCAACTACTCCTTGTCGTCCAACTCCGCCTCGGTGATGTCCTCCTCCGACGTATCAATTTAGGCGTCAAGATACCGATCATCGTCGGAGTCCTAGGGCGATGCTGCTCCTAGCTTGATGTTGAATTGAGCGGACGCCTTCCCCGTACGCCTTTCCCCATGATAGGTGGCTCGCTCCGCCCTCCTCTTCTCCCTCTCCACCCTCCTCTTCTCCCTCTCCGCCCTCCGTTGCGCCTAGAACTCGCACTTGTTGATGATGTCCTGTGGAAAGCATTGGTGCCACAATGCCATGGCTTCCTCGTCCATCTCGGCAATGCTAAGACGATGTTCCCGCCTCCGGTTGTCGCGATGATCCTCATCGGTGATAAGCCACAGCAGAGGCACGAGATCCTGTGCTCGCTCCCGTGTTGGCACGTTGGGGAAGTTCATGTCCCTACGAGGCTGCGGGAGGTGCCACACCACTTCGTCGTACATGCGGGTAGCCTCGTGGGCGGTGTCGAAAGTGCCGCGGCCGAGGCACATCTCGTGGAACCGGATCTCAGCGGAGAAGCAGCCGGAGGGGCGCGCATGGACGCCGCGGTAGCTCCAAGTTTCCTAGCGGCGCGGCGGCATGGTGGTGTGGCGGCAAGGCGAGAAAGATCAGGGAGAGAGCGGTGGCGAGGCACAGAGCAGTAGGAGGGCATTGGATTTTATAAAGCACATCGGACATCGTGCGTCAAAACTAGCGCATGCCCTGCCGCTTTTCGCCCCGCGCGCGATCCTTTCCCGACGTCCCTCATATCTGTACTCTCTTCTCTACTCTTAATTATATATATTATGCCATAGTTTCCTTCCTATCTGTCAGATATAAATCGGACGACCTATATTGCAGGATGGCAGGCACACCATCATCACCAATAAAAATAGAGTTGGTGATAATGGTATGCCTGCCATCCTGTAATATAGGTCATCCAATTTATATCTGACGGATAGGAAGGAAACTATGGCAATTTTCCAAAAAGATACTCACACCTCTCTCCACATTTGCAGATAAGGCCTTCCCTTGTTCATCCTTTTCTCCCACAAGATAAACTACTCATACAAATGCATCTTGATGTTCCATGCAACGCATGGGCATCTTGCTAGTTCTAAAAAACTGTCTGTCATCTGCCACACTACTGGTTGCAGATGAAGAACCTACCCAAGTACAGTGCAATACAGGAGTGACGCACAATTACAAGGTGATATTCTGTTGGACAATGCAAGCGATAACCAATTACTTTTACGGGAACAATAGCAACCAGGAAATTCTAAGGGTAGGTACGAATAAAATTGGAACTGCACATGTATTGCTAAGAGATTGAATATACACATTACCAATTGAGGAGGAGTACGATGGTCATGGCGGCCTCTGTGCATCATGGTCGACAACAGGAGTCGGTTCATTGTTCACGACGGTGGTGCTTTTGCGCTTGGCGTCGGCTTCCGGGAAGCAGATCTAAGACGGTGGACCGGCTCCAGTGCGGCGTACGACATCGTCGGTGAGGCAGATGCACTGCGGTGGATGAGTGCGCTAAAGTAGAAGGGGAGGATCATGAAGGCTGTGGTGCTGTGGAGAAGTCTTTTTTTCCGGTGGGGATAGAAAATGGGGAGTATTCAGGTGTACTACTCTAGGTGCCGAGGTGGGGTTGGCTGGGTATCATGAACCTGAAGTTATCAAAACAACCCCCTACCAACCAACATGCCTAGGAATGTTTCGAAGGGTATGATGGTAACTTCGCACTGCTTGAATCAGGGTCTGATATGTCCATTTTGCATCATGCTTTTATATTGATATTTATTGCATTATGGGCTGTTATTCCACGTTATGTCACAATACTTATGGATATTCTCTCTTATTTTACAAGGTTTATCATGAAGAGGGAGAATGCCGGCAGCTGGAATTCTGGCTGGAAAAGGAGCAAATATTGCAAACCTATTCTGCACAGCTCCAAAAGTCCTAAAACTCCACAAAAGTCATTTTTGGAATTAATAAGAATTATTGAGCAAAGAAAGTACCAAAGGGGGCCCACACCCTGGCCATGAGGGTGGGGGGCGCCCCCCCTACTAGGCGCGCCCCCTATCTCATGGGCCCCCTGGTGGCCCTTCGGTGCCCATTTTCTGCTATGTGAAGCCTCTTACCCTGGAAAAAATAATAAGCAAACTTATGGGACGGAACCTTGGCGGAACAAATCCAGGGCTCCAGCTGAGCTGTTCTATCGGAGAAACTTCCCTCCGGGAGGGGGAAATCATCACCATCGTCATCACCAATTATCCTCTCATCAGGAGGGGGTCAATCTCCATCAACATCTTCACCAGCACCATTTCCTCTCAAAACCCTAGTTCATCTCTTGTATCCACTCTTGTATCAAAACCACAAATTGGTACTTGTGGGTTGCTAGTAGTGTTGATTACTCCTTGTAGTTGATGCTAATTGGTTTACTTGGTGGAAGATCATATGTTCAGATCCTTAATGCATATTAATACTCCCCTGATCATGAACATGAATATGCTTTGTGAGTAGTTACGTTTGTTCCTGAGGACATTGGTGAAGTCTTGCTATTAGTAGTCACGTGAATTTGGTATTCGTTCGATATTTTGATGAGATGAAAGTTGTCTCTCCTCAAGTGGTGTTATGTGAACGTCGACTACATGACACTTCTCCATTATTTGGGCGTAGAGGAAGCCATTGGGAAGTAATAAGTAGATGATGGGTTGCTAGAGTGACAGAAGCTTAAACCCTAGTTTATGCGTTGCTTTGTAAGGGGCTGATTTGGATCCACTAGTTTCATGCTATGGTTAGGTTTACCTTAATACTTCTTTTGTAGTTGTGTATGCTTCTAATAGGGGTTAATCATAAGTGGGATGCTTGTCCAAGGAAGGTCGGTACCCAAGCACCGGTCCACCCACATATCAAATTATCAAAGTATCAAACGGGAATCATATGAGCGTGATGAAAACTAGCTTGACGATAATTCCCATGTGTCCTCGGGAGCGCTTTTCTCTTTATAAGAAATTGTCCAGGCTTGTACTTTGATACAAAAAGGATTGCGCCACCTTGCTGCACCTTATTTACTTTCATTGCTTGTTACCTGTTACAAATTATCTTATCACAAAACTATCCGTTACCTACAATTTCAGTGCTTGCAGAGAATACCTTACTGAAAACCGCTTGTCATTTCCTTCTGCCCCTCGTTGGGTTCGACACTCTTACTTATTGAAAGGACTATGATAGATCCCCTATACTTGTGGGTCATCAAGACTCTTTTCTGGCGCCATTGCCGGGGAGTGAAGCGCCTTTGGTGAGTGGAACTTGGTAAGGAAACATTTACATAGTGTGCTGAAATTTTCTGACACTTGTCACTATGGAAACTAATCCTTTGAGGGGCTTGTTCGGGGCATCTTCGCCCCAACCATTAGAGCAAGGAGTTGCTCCTCAACCTACTGAACCTACTGAAATTTTTTTACTTTGAGATTCCTTCGGGTATGATAGAGAAACTGCTAGCTAATCCCTTTGCAGGAGATGGAACATTGCATCCCGATTTATACCTTATCTATGTGGATGAAGTTTGTGAATTATTTAAGCTTGCAGGTATTCCTGATGATGTTGTTAAGAGGAAGGTCTTACCTTTATCTTTGAAGGGAGATGCATTGACATGGTATAGGCTATGTGATGATACGGGATCTTGGAACTATAAACGATTGAAATTGGAATTTCACCAGAAGTTCTATCCTATGCATCTTGTTCATCGTGATCATAATTACATATATAATTTCTGGCCTCGCGAAGGAGAAAGGATCGCTCAAGCTTGGGGGAGGCTTAAGTAAATGTTATATTCATGCCCCAATCATGAGCTCTCAAGAGAAATGATTATTCAAAAAATTTATGCTCGACTTTCTCTCAATGATCGCACCATGCTTGATACTTCCTGTGCTGGTTCTTATATTCTGAAGACTACTGAAGTCAAGTGGGATTTAGTGGAAAGAATTAAACGCAACTCTGAAGATTGGGGCTCCGACGATGGTAAGGAGTCAGGCATGACACCTAAGTTTGATTGTGTTAAATCTTTTATGGATACTGATGTTTTTCGTGGATTTAGCGCTAAATATGGACTTGAGTCTGAGATAGTAGCTGCTTTCTGTGAATCTTTTGCTACTCACGTTGATCTCCCTAAGGAGAAGTGGTTTAAATATAATCCTCCCACTGAAGTAAAAGTAGTCGCACCTATTACAGTTGAAGAAAAGACTATCACTTATAATGATCCAGTTGTTCCTACTACTTATGTTGAGAAACCACCTTTTCCTATTAGGATAAAGGATCATGCTAAAGCTTCAACTGTGGTTCATAAGAGTAATACTAGAACATATACACCTCCTGAGCAAATTAAAGTTGAACCTAGTGTTGCTGTGGTTAAAGATCTCTTGGCTGATAATATAGATGGGCATGTTATTTACTTCTGTGAACAGGCTGCTAATATTTCTAAACCCGATGCTAAGATACATAGACCTGTTGTAGGCATGCCTGTTATTTCTGTTAAAATAGGAGATCGTTGTTATCATGGATTATGTGATATGGGTGCTACTGCTAGTGCAATACCTATTTCCTTATATAATGAAATTATGCATGATATTGCACCTGCTGAGTTAGAAGATATTGATGTTACAATTAAGCTTGCCAATAGAGATACTATTTCACCAGTTGGGATTCTTAGAGATGTTGAAGTCTTGTGCGGGAAAGTTAAATATCCTGCTGATTTTCTTGTTCTTGGTTCCCCACAAGATGATTTTTGTCCTATTATATTTGGCAGACCCTTCTTGAATACTGTTAATGCTAGGATTGATTGCAAAAAGGATGTTCTTACAATTGGCTTAGGGGATATGTCTCATTAGTTTAATTTTGCTAAGTTTCATAGACAACCCCATGATAAAGAAATGCCTAGTAAGGATGAAATTGTTGGTCTTGCTTCTATTGCCGTGCCACCTACTGATCCGCTAGACCAATATTTGCTAGACCATGAAAATGATATGTTTATGAATGAAAGAAGGGAAATAGATGAAGTATTCCTTCAACAGGGCCCTATTTTGAAACACAACTTACCTATTGAAATCCTAGGGGATCCTCCTCCACCCAAGGGTGATCCCATGTTTGAGCTTAAACCATTATGTGATAATCTTAAATATGCTTATCTTGATGAAAAGAAGATATATCCTATTATTATTAGTGCTAACCTTTCAGAGCAGGAAGAGGAAATATTATTGAAAACTCTAAAGAAGCACCGTCCTGCTACTGGATATACTCTGGATGATCTTAAGGGCATTAGTCCCACTCTATGCCAACATAAAATTAAATTGGACGAAGGCTCCAAACCAGTTAGAGATCATCAACAATGGTTCAATCCTAAGATGAAAGAAGTGGTAAGAAAGGAGATACTAAAGCTCCTTGAGGCAAGTATAATTTATCCTGTTGCTGATAGTGATTGGGTAAGTCCTGTCCATTGTGTCCCTAATCAGGAAGCTAGGTATTACTGTCGTTCCTAATGAATAGATTCTGTAAAGAATTATTATAGGTTATAGGATATTAAATAAAGCTACTAAGAAAAATCATTACCCTTTAACTTTTATTGATCAAATGCTAGAAAGACTATCCAAACATACACATTTTTGCTTTCTAGATGGTTATTCTGGTTTCTCTCAAATACTTGTGTCAGTGGAGGATCAATCAAAAACTACTTTTACTTGCCCTTTCAGTACCTTTGCTTATAGACGTATGCCTTTTGGTTTATGTAATGCACCTTCTACCTTTTAAAGATGCATGATGGCTATATTCTCTGACTTTTGTGAAAAGATCTGTGAGGTATTCATGGACGACTTCTCCGTTTATGGATCCTCTTTTGATGATTGCTTGAGCAACCTTGATCGAGTTTGGCAGAGATGCGAAGACACTAGTCTCGTCTAGAATTGGGAAAAGTGCCACTTTATGGTTAATGAAGGCATTGTCTTGGGGCATAAAATTTACGAAAGAGGTATTGAAGTTGATAAAGCTAAGGTGGATGCTATTAAAAAGATGCCGTGTTCCAATGACATTAAAGGTATACGAAGTTTCCTTGGTCATGCCGGTTTTTATATGAGGTTCATTAAGGACTTTTCTAAAATCTCTAGGCCTCTGACTAATTTATTGCAAAAAGATATTCCTTTTGTCTTTGATGATGATTACGTAGAATCATTTGAAATACTTAAGAAAGCTTTGATTTCTACACCTATTGTTCAGCCACCTGATTGGAATTTACCCTTTGAAATTATGTGTGATGCTAGCGATTATGTTGTAGGTGATGTATTAGGGAAAAGAGTTGATAATAAATTAAATATTATCCAGTAAGCTAGTAAAACTCTTGATACTACCGAGAGAAATTATGCTACTACTGAAAAAGAATTCTTAGCAGTTGTATTTGCATGTGATAAGTTCAGACCGTATATTGTTGATTCTAAAGTAACTATTCACACTGATCATGCTACTATTAAATATCATATGGAAAATAAAGATGCTAAACCTAGACTTATTAGATGGGTCCTCTTGCTCCAAGAATTTGATTTGCATATTATTGATAGAAAGGGAGCTGAGAACCCCGTTGCAGACAACTTGTATAGGTTAGAGAATGTTCTTGATGACCCACTACCTATTGATGATAGCTTTCCTGATGAACAATTAGCGGTCATCAATGCTTCTCATACTGCTCCATGGTATGCTGATTATGCTAATTACATTGTTGCTAAATTTATACCACCTAGTTTCACATACCAGCAAAAGAAAATGTTCTTTTATGATTTAAGACATTACTTTTAGGATGACCCACACCTTTATAAAGGAGTAGATGGTGTTATTAGACTTTGTGTACCTGAGCATGAACAGGAACAGATCCTACGGAAGTGTCCCACTGAACCATATGGAGGACACCACGCTGGAGATAGAACTGCACATAAGGTATTGCAATCCAGTTTTTATTGGCCTACTCTCTTGAAAGATGCTCGTAAGTTTGTCTTGTCTTGTGATGAATGTCAAAGAATTGGTAATATTAGTAGACGTCAAGAAATGCCTATGAATTACTCTCTTGTTATTGAATCATTTGATGTTTGGGGCTTTGACTATATGGGACCTTTTCCTGCCTCTAATGGTTATACACATATTTTAGTTGCTATTGGTTACGTTACTAAGTGGATAGAAGCTATTACAACTAGTAGTGCTGATCATAACAACTCTATTAAGATGCTTAAAGAAGTTATTTTTCCGAGGTTTGGAGTCCCTAGATATTTAATGACTGATGGTGGTTCACATTTTATTCATGGTGCTTTTCGTAAAATGCCTGCTAAGTATGATGTTAATCATAGAATTGCATCTCCTTATCACCCACACTCTAGTGGTCAAGTAGAATTGAGTAATAGAGAGCTCAAGTTAATTTTGCAAAAGACTGTTAATAGATCTAGAAAGAATTGGTCCAAGAAACTTGATGATGCATTATGGGCCTATAGAACTGCATATAAAAATCCTATGGGTATGTCTCCGTATAAGATGGTTTATGGAAAAGCATGTCACTTACCTCTCGAACTTGAGCATAAAGCATATTGGGTTATTAAAGAGCTCAACTATGACTTCAAACTTGCCGGTGAGAAGAGGTTTTTTGACATTAGCTCACTTCATGAATGGAGAATCCAAGCCTAGGAGAATGCCAATCTGTTCAAAGAAAAAGTTAAAAGATGGCATGACAAAAGAATACAAGAGCGTGAGTTTAACGTAGGTGATTATGTGTTGCTATTAAACTCTCGTTTAAGATTTTTTGCAGGAAAACTTCTGTCTAAGTGGGAAGGTCCTTACGTTATCGAGGAGGTCTACCGTTTCGATGCCATAAAAATCAATAACTTCGAAGGCACAAGTCCGAGGGTGGTGAACGGTCAAAGAATCAAACATTATATCTCAGGTAATCCTATAAATGTTGAAACTAATATCATTGAAACCGTAACCCCGGAGGAATACATAAGGGACACTTTCCAAAACGTTTCAGACTCCGAAAAGGAATAGGTATGTGGTATGGTAAGTAAACCGACTCCAAAACAGTTCTAATGGCAATTTTTCTCCGTTTTGGAGTATTTAAGAATTTAGAAAAAAAAGAAGTAGTCCGGAAAGGCCACGAGGCCTCCATGAGGGTGGAGGGCGCGCCACCCTTACTGGGCGCGCCCCCTGCCTCGTGAGCCACGTGTGCCCTCCAGACTCCGTTTTCTTGCATGTTACTTCTTTTGGTCGGTAAAAATTCATTATATAATCTCCTGAAGGTTTTGACCACCGTATCATGCAAAAATCTTCTGTTTTTGTTTTGAGCTATTTTTCTGACAGATCTAGAGCACCATGATGTCTCCAAGCACTCCCAAGGACAAGTTTTTCAATAGAGTTATCAACCCCTATCTCACGGAGGTGCTGCAACACCCTCAAACCATTGAGATGCGTGAGGGAGTGCTGGACATCCGTGATGTGGAGGGACCAAGGCATACCGGAAGCGTGGAAACAAGTTTTCAAGTGTCAAGGGATGGTGGAGCGTGGACTCAACACTAACTAGATGATGATCGCGGAATTCACCAACAACCACAAGCTAGATGCCAAGAACATTGGTGATACCATCTTCAAGCTTCATGAGAAAATCGAGCACCTCCAAGCCCAGATCTGTGACCTGCAAAACCAAAACTGTGAGTATGAATATAGATTCAAGAGGATGAGTTTGGCTGCAGATTTGAGGATCCCGGAGACTCGATCATCCTTCTATGATGGTGAGCCTATGCCTTGGAAGATGGACGACAAGCCTACATCATCAACAACTCCTTCTTCACCACCTCCGAGGACATAATCACATGGGTATGGGCACTCCCCTTGGCAACTGCCAAGCTTGGGGAAGGTGCCCCGGTATCGTATCACCATCACACTCCTATCTTTACCATTTTACTTAGTTCTATCCATTTAGTAATATCTTGATCTAGTAGACTAAAGTTTTGGTATGAAGTAGTTTTGAGTTTTGCTTTGTGATCTCTCTTTGTAGTCGAGTCCTTGAGCTATATATAGTAAAGATTAGTGTTGAGTCAAGGGCTTTGCTATCCTGCTATGATCTTGAGAAAATAGAAAGAATAAAAAAGGGAATAAAAGAGTTCATATTGATCTTACGGATAGTAATGACTTCACATATAAAGAGTATGAGGCATAAAAGTTGTTGAGAGTTGACAAACATAGTTTTGGTCATCGTTGCAATTAATAGGAAATAATAAAGAAAGAGAGGTTCTCACATATAAATATACTATCTTGGACATCTTTTATAATTGTGAGCACTCATTAAAGTATGACATGCTAAAGAGTTGATGTTGGACAAGGAAGACAACATAATGGGTTATGTTTTCTCACATCTCAGTTAAAGTATATTGTCATGGATCGTCCAAAATGTTGAGCTTGCCTTTCCCCCTCATGCTAGCCAAAATTTCCTTGCACCAAGTAGAGATACTACTTGTGCTTCCAAATATCCTTAAACCCAGTTTTGCCATGAGAATCCACCATACCTACCTATGGATTGAGTAAGATCCTTCAAGTAAGTTGTCATGTTGCGAGCAATAAAAATTGCTCTCTAAATATGTATGACTTATTAGTTCGGAGAAAATAAGCTTTATACGATCGTGTGATATGAAAGTAATAAAAGCGATGGAGTGCATAATAAAGGTTCATATCACAAGTGGCAATATAAAGTGACGTTCTTTTGCATTAAGATTTTGTGCATCCAACCCTAAAAGCACATGACAACCTCTGCTTCCCTCTGTGAAGGGCCTATATTTTACATTATGTCTTTTACTTTATGCAAGAGTCAAGGTGATCTTCACCTTTCCCTTTTTCATTTTATCCTTTTGCAAGCACCTCGTGTTGGAAAGATCCTGATATATATATATATATATATATATATATATATATATCCAATTGGATGTAAGTTAGCATGAACTATTATTGTTGACATCACCCAAAGGTGAATACATTGGGAGGCAACATTATAAGCCCCTATCTTTCTTAGTGTCCGATTAAAACTCCATAACCATAAGTATTGCGTGAGTGTTAGCAATTGTAGAAGACTATATGATAGTTGAGTATGTGGACTTGCTGAAAGGCTCTACTCTTGACTCTTTCTGATGTTATGATAAATTGCAATTGCTTCAATGATTGAGATTATAGTTTGTTAGTTCTCAATGAAGTTTCTGAACCATACTTGACATTGTGAATAGTTTGTTACTTGAGCATAAGGAATCATATGAAAAAAATCTATATATGTTGTTGTTTTAAGAATGATAATGATGCCCTCATGTCCGTATTTTATTTTTATCGACACCTCTATCTCTAAACATGTGGACATATTTTTCGATATCGGCTTCTGATTGAGGACAAGCAAGGTATAAGCTTGGGGGAGTTGATACGTCCATTTTGCATCATGGGATGTTATTACACGTTATGTCACAATACTTATTGCTGTTCTCTCTTATTTTACATGGTTTATCATGAAGAGGGAGAATGCCGGCAGCTGGAATTCTGGTTGGAAAAGGAGGAAATATTGGAAACCTATTCTGCACAGCTCTAAAAGTCCTGAAACTCCATGAAAGTCATTTTTGGAATTAATAAGAATAATTGAGCAAAGAAAGTACCAGAGGGGGCCCACACCCTGGCCATGAGGGTGCCCCCCCTACTGGGCGCGCCCCCTGTCTCATGGGCCGCCTGGTGGCCCTCCGGTGCCCATCTTCTGCTATATGAAGCCTCTTACCCTGGAAAAAATCATAAGCAAGCTTACGGGAAGAAACTCCGCCACCATGAGGGGGAACCTTGGCGGAACCAATCTAGGCCTTCGGCGGAGCTGTTCTGCCGGGGAAACTTCCCTCTGGGAGGGGGAAATCATCACCATCGTCATCACCAACGATCCTCTCATCGGGAGGGGGTCAATCTCCATTAGCATCTTCACCAGCACCATCTCCTCTCAAAACACTAGTTCATATCTTGTATCCAATCTTGTATCAAAACCACAAATTGGTACCTGTGGGTTGCTAGTAGTGTTGATTACTCCTTGTAGTTGATGCTAAATGGTTTACTTGGTGGAAGATCATATGGTCAGATCCTTAATGCATATTAATACTCCTCTGATCATGAACATGAATATGCTTTGTGAGTAGTTACGTTTTTTCCTGAGGACATGGGTGAAGTCTTGCTATTAGTCGTTATGTGAATTTGGTATTCGTTTGATATTTGGATGAGATGTATGTTGTCTCTCCTCTAGTGGTGTTATGTGAACGTCGACTACATGACACTTCACCATTATTTGGGCCTAGAGGAAGGCATTGGGAAGTAATAAGTAGATGATGGGTTGCTGGAGTGACAGAAGCTTAAACCCTAGTTTATGCGTTTCTTCGTAAGGGGCTGATTTGGATCCACTAGTTTCATGATATGGTTAGGTTTACCTTAATACTTATTTTGTAGTTGCGGATGCTTGCAATAGGGGTTAATCATAAGTGGGATGCTTGTCCAGGGAAGGGCAGTACCCAAGCACTGGTCCACCCACATATCAAATTATCAATGTACCGAACACGAATCATATGAGCGTGATGAAAACTAGCTTGACGATAATTCCCATGTGTCCTCGGGAGCGCTTTTCTCATTATAAGAAATTGTCCAGGCTTGTCCTTTGCTACAAAAAGGATTGCGCCACCTTGCTACACCTTATTTACTTTCATTGCTTGTTACCCGTTACAATTTATCTTATCACAAAACTATCTGTTACCTACATTTCCAGTGCTTGCAGAGAATACCTTACTGAAAACCGCTTGTCATTTCCTTCTGCTCCTCGTTGGGTTCGACACTCTTACTTATCAAAAGGACTACGATAGATCCCCTATACTTGTGGGTCATCAGGGTCGAGGGAGATTTTCCCGCTTCCCCAAAATTTTGTAACACTGAACTCCCCGTTTGGCGTGTTGGGTGATTGTGCTAAGCAACTGGTGAGTAGTACTTGTAACTACTAGTACTCCCTCCGTTTTTATTAACTCTGCATATTATGTTTGACCGAAGTCGAACTTCCTATGTTTGACCAAGCTTATAGAAAAATATAAACATTTACCATAACAAATATGTATGATGTGAAAGTACATTCAATAATGAATCTAATGGTATTTATTACTATTTTTTGTTATAAACTTTGTGAGAGTTTACAAAACTTGACTTTGACCAATGCTAATATGCGGACTTAAAGAAAAACGGAGGGAGTACAGATTTGTTTTCTTAGTTTGTAGTGGAATTAATCACTTGGTGTAATCATGAAATAAATATATTAGGCTACTAACTTTGAATGTAATGGTTTATACAATTCAATAATAAGAATCACTGTTGAATTCCAAGATGTATACGAGGTCTATAGTAATTCACAATATGCTCAAACTGGCATAATCCCAGTCAAATGAAAATCTAAACGTATTTCATAGTTATTACTTTGTAGGATGCAACAAAACCAACCATAACTCTACATGATCCATTATAAAGGCAACATTTTGAACACATCCCAATGTGTGAATGAAACATGTAGAGAGAGCTTGCAAAGATGGAGCAAATAGGGCGAGAAAGATTGTATGTATGTAGGCGAGAGAGTAGGAGACAAACCTAACGAGAGAGAGAGAGATAGAGATAGATAGATAGAGAGAGAGAGAGAGAGAGAAAGAGGAAGAAGTTAGGTCTGTGAGAAAGATGGAGACATGTAATATACGTGAGATGCGTGTGCATCGGGATTTTGTACACGTGGAAGGAGAAGAGACAACGGGTCTGATGAGAGAGCTGGAAAAACATGGACGAGAGAGGAAGGATCTCGTGGGTTGAGAGATTGATAATTTTATGCGGGAGAGAGAGGGGGGAGGAGTCAGGCAGCCGTTGTCACATCATCCTGCTTCCAAATGGCCCTGTATTCTCTAGTGTAGTGTGGTCACCGTCTTCGATCTCCTCGATGCCCTCTTTGAAGATTTTGTGCATGCTGGGGTGCAGAGAAGCACAAGAGAGAGTGGTCGCCATATAAACTTGGATGGGGATGAATTGTGTGCTAATGGGAGGGAGGGAGTGTGTGTGCAGTGTGTGTGTGTGTGTGAGAGAGAGAAAGAGATATTGAGAGAAATTAAACCTATGGAGAGAATGTGTGTGCATGTGATGGAAAGCTACATGCTAAATAGGGTTTTGACGAAGAGATTGTGCGTGCGAGATAGAGAGCGATGTGCTGGCCTTGAGGTGGACAGGGGCCAGGTGAGGGTGTCAAAATGTGTGCGTTGATGCATGACTTACATGCGATCGTGCGAGGGACGGACGAATCGAGAGAGATGGTAGTTGTGTTACGAATGCTCCTCTCTCTCTCGCACACACACAAGTACAAATAGAAGACCATTCTCTCATGTATACACAGCATACCGACATCTCTCTATGTTTGACTCATGCATGATCATCTACACATTCACACCTCTCTATGTCTCTATCACACGCACACCATCTCCACATTACTCTTCCGCCACAACACACATATGGACACATACACGCGTTCTCTGTCAGTCACACACACAGAATCAATACTAAAAAAAATTCTAGGGTGCACCTAAAACATCCAAATCCAAATAAGCACGAACTGAAGCTAAATTCAAATATATGGAAATATTGTAGCGTGAAGAATTTTTCCAGGAAAAAAAGTAGAGTAATATTCGGGATTGTTTTCACGCACACAAAAAGGTTCGGTGGATGTCCTTCGAGCGCGACATGGTGACACAGCGTTCGATCGACCGCGTGGCCGCGGTGCACGCGCTTGCACAGGATTCCATATCAATGCTGTGCTAACTAATGCGGTAGTATAAGCGTTGCCTCAGTCTAATGTTTACGTGTACTAATACAGTGTTCTTTAAGCTTTTCCAACCTTATATATTACTAAACTAAGCTCCCATATGTGCACTCATCAATATGCCACCGCTGCCATTGCGCATGCCGGCGCTCGCCTACTCCGGCCGACCATTTCTCGCCCATCATCATCGTGTCCCCTCCATCCCTGTGCCATGAAGTCGAAGGCTTGCCCGCTCACGTCGTCTGCAGTCCCTCCTCATGATGCCACTGCACTGCCAAGCACGCGAGCAGGTGGAGCCGTGTCTATGCCCATAGTGTATGAAGAGGAGGAGGAGTGCATGCTCCAGCACGCCGGCGAGGAGGAGCTAGCGTGTCATTGTCGTCTCCGCCCGCGCGGAGAAGGCGCGCATGGTGGTTGTCACGGCGGAAGCCGGTCGCGCCCGCGCCGAGCACGCAAACTGGGTGTGGACGTGGAATCCACCTTCTAGACCTTGAATGCCACGTGGATCCCGCAATCTGAAGGAATAATTTGGGTCAGTCGGCTCTTGTGAGCCATTGGAGGCAACATGGACAGCCAGAAGGGCTTCTTCAACCTCCGAAATTGATGCACTGTTCATCTTCTCTCTCAGGCATCAAGCCGCCAGCCCGCCACAAGCCTAACCGCCTGCAGCCGCTGCCCTGCCCTCCCCTGAACCTCCTGCCACCGCCATGCTCCCCTACCCCCATCATCCGTTTAACGCCGGGCACGATCTATTTTTTCTGGTGAACTACATTCCACACCCAACACTCATAAGATAGATCATGAGCACCCTGCCACCCTAATATAGTGAGTAGGGTAGCTTCTCTATCGTCTTGTTCCTTCGCTCCGTCGAACTTCTTTCACAAACCGACTAACCCAAATTATACTACTAGTATGTATTAAGTTCAGTAGGAACGCGAATATACGAGTAGTAGTACCAACTACAAGAAGAACAGTAGTAAGACATATTAGTACTACTGTACGTACTAAAGGGTTCAGATAACGAGAAAGAACATAAACATAGTTCTGCTGGGGGCTTAGCACAACACACACCTGAAATAAAACTAAGCAACTAGTCCGCTTGACACTACAGTAGAACCAGCATGAGCAACAGCACTGCCACCTTACTCGAAGTCCGAGTCCACGTCCTCGACTTTGTCCTCGTCCCTCTTCCTCTTCCTCTTCGCCGACACTTCTTTGCTTGAACCGGACACTAGGCTCTTCTTCTTCATCCAACCCTTGTAGATATTAAATGAAGGCAGGCATCCGTTGCTACGTACACTATCAGATTCCAGGCTCCGCAGACCCAAGAAAGGTTCGAACTCAGGGGCGTGTGCGAAGATCTCAACCTCTCAAGCCTATCGATCCGCTACTCTCACGACCCAGCTCGATGAACATGAAGGAGAAAGACACAGTAGCTTACCCAGGTTTGGGCAACCTTGCGGTGTAAAATCCTACTCCTGCTTTGTGGTGGATTAGCCTCGCGGGGGGCTCAGGATGAACTGGTACAGGTGGAAGAATAGCCTCAGGACGCTTGTTCTTGTGATGAGCTCTTGGTGGTTCGATGAGCTGATCACCCGATGCTTTCTCCGGTGGTGGATAGGCTATATTTATAGTGGCCTTGGTCCTCTTCCTCCAAAACTTAGGCAGGAAGGGATCCTACAATGGCCAAATTTGAAAGGGGACAAGAAGTACATATGACCCTGGCGAAAGGTGGTCTTTGCCTGCAAACCTTCTGACTGTGACATCTTGGTAGGCTCGGTGATGACAGCCATCCTGCCGTCCCCGCGGTCTTGGTCTCGTTGCATGCAAATGGCAACCTTTGGCTGATTCCTTGGGACTCCACACCTGCACTTGCCTCCTTTGCACAGAAGTGGAAACCTGCCGCTCTGCACCCGTTGACGTGCGCGCCTGGCCTTGGTCATCATGGCTAATGTCATTCCAGCCTCATGAAGCTGGGTCTTGCATAGAAATCTCCGCTCCGTTAGGAGGCTACCTGAGGAGGCCGCTTGCTACCTCTTGAGCTTTAGTTGGTTTTTCCCTCGAAGAGGAAAGGGTGATGCAACAAAGTAGAGTAAGTATTTCCCTCAGTTTGAGAACCAAGGTATCAATCCAGTAGGAGACAACGAACAAGTCACCGAATACCTGCACAAACAATCAAACAAACTTGCACCCAACATGATAAAGGGGTTGTCAATCTGTAACACCCACGATGCGGCTATATCTCCCACGTGTCGAAGCACGACTTAGAGGCATAACCGCATTGTGGTTTTGTCGCAAGAAGGGTCATCTTCACACAATTCCATGTAATGAACAAGAATGGGATAAAGAGTTGGCTTACAGTCGCCACTTCACACAATGAACATATAATAAATCATATATCATTCAGAGTACACACATATAGTCCAACTACGGACGAAGCCAAAAGAAAAGAAGATAACCCAACTGCTAGATCCCCGATCGTCCCAACTGGGCTCCACTACTGATCAACATTAAACGAAACATAGCAACGACCAAGACCTTCATTGAGCTCCCATTTGAGCTCGGTTGCATCATCTGCACTGGTATCATCTGCACCTGCAACTGTTGTGATAGTATCTGGTGAGTCACGAGGACTCAGCAATCTCAAAACCCGCGAGATCAAGACTATATAAGCTTATGGGTAGGTTGCAGCAGCGACTAAGCATATATCGTGGCTAACATACGCAAATAAGAGCGAGAAGAGAGCAAAAGGAACGGTCGTGAACTAGCAATGATCAAGAAGTGATCCCGAACTCCTACTTACGTCAAACATAACCCAAAACCGTGTTCACTTCCCGGACTCCGCCGAAAAGAGACCATCACGGCTACACACGCGGTTGATGCATTTTAATTCAGATCTGGTGTCATGTTATCTACAATCAGACATTAACAAATTCCCATCTGCCACATAACCGCGGGCATGGCTTTCGAAAGTTTAAATCCTGCAGGGGTGTCCCAACTTAGCCCATCACAAGCTCTCACGGTCAACGAAGGATATTCCTTCTCCCAAGAAGACCCGATCAGACTCGGAATCCCGGTTTACAAGACATTTCGACAATGGTAAAACAAGACCAGCAAGACCACCCGCTGTGCCAACAAATCCCGATAGGAGATGCACATATCTCGTTCTCAGGGCACACCGGATAAGCTAAGCATACAGGTACCGACGTAATCCAAGTTGCCAAGGAATGGTCCCGCACGGTGCTCTAGTTTGGACCAACACTCGGAGGAGCGCTGGCCTGGGGTGTAAAATAAAGATGACCCTTGAGTCTGCAGAACCCAAGGGAAAAAGGCTTAGGTGGCAAATGTTAAAACCAAGGTTGGGCCTTGCTGGAGGAGTTTTATTCAAAGCGAACTGTCAAGGGGGTCCCATAAATCACCCAACCGCGTAAGGAACGCAAAATCCGTGAACATAACACCGGTATGACGGAAACTAGGGCGACAAGAGTGGAACAAAACACCAGGCATAAGGCCGAGTCTTCCACCCTTTGCCAAGTATATAGATGCATTAATTAAATAAGAGATATTGTGATATCCCAACATAATCCTGTCCACCATGGAGCAATCTTCAACTTCACCGGAAACAACAAACAACAATTCCGGAAAATCCCCATATGTCATGAGCAATTTAAAGCAAACACAATTTTAAACATTTTAAATGTTGTTATCATGATGTGGATGACATATGCAAGTTTTAGGCAATTTTTATGAAGATGTTGACATGAGCAAGATATGGAACATTTGGTCACCATGGCGGAACGAAAAGGGTGTCGCGGCGGCGAAACGAAAATGGTGCCACGGCAACATTCGGGTCCCGGTAACTCGATTGAGATACCGATGCAAGAGAGAAGTGTGACGTGAGGGCGTCATGCAAGATGGTGGGGTGATCCCGGCTTCTGGGTTCCCACAGGTCAATGACATGGGAAACAAGGAACGTGCAAAGACCTCTCGGACACGGTGCAAACACGAGAATCTCATACAACCAAGCATGCATTCGTTCACGGGCGGTCGTCATCTTGGGATTATACCTTCGAAGCATGCATTTCGGGGCGGTTCGGGTTCGAAGCAGTGTAGGGGAAGTAGACGTTCTCGGGTCCTCGTGGGAAGTAGTTGTTCATGTGGCAACGGTAGTGGAAGTAGTTGTTCTCGTGACGGTAGTGGAAGTAGTGGTACACGGCGACGGCGGTAGTTGTACACGTTTCATAGATGACGTAGTTGTTCATGATCCGTAGATGTTCGGGGTCACCAGAAGGAACTTGAGTCCACGGGGTCTTCGCGGGTCGACGGTAGTGGTACATCTCGTAGTGGAACTTCGCGATCCGAAGGGGTACTTGGCGGTTCTAGTGCAGCAGCGGAATGGCACAGGGGGCAGGGGTGTTCAAGGGTCATCGCTGCACTTGTCGTGCCACTTCTGAAGGTGACCCGAGGCGATTTGACGAAGGTGCCAACCACGTAGATGCATCGATGGTGCTCGGAGGTAGCAGCAGGGCAGGAGGGAGACGAGATCGGTCGGTGGTGCATGCGAAGGGAAAGGTCGGCCCCAGGCAAACCACGGACTCGACGAGGCACTCGCGACAGAGGCAAGCAGGGAGCGGGGACAGCAGGGGCGGCGACGCTGCTGGAGAGGCGATGGCAGGGATGGCCTGGACAAGGTCGGAGGTCGGGGAGGGAGCGGCCGATGGCGGCCGGACCAGTAGTCGAGGCGGCGCAGCTCCTGCTCGGCGTGGAGGACGACGGCTGCAGGCGCAGGTGCTGGAGGAGCTCCTCTCCTCGGGCGCTGGGGCGATGGTGATCGAGGTTGCGGGCGAAGAAGCAGCGCGCGGGGGCTCGGCTTCCTGGTGGTAGGGGCGGAACGAAGGGAGGAGGAGGCGTGGCGCTGACGAGGCCAGGGAGATGTGGCGGCGGAGCGAGACTCGCGAGGGGCCATGGCCAGAGGGAGAGGCTGAGGGGATCGAGCGAGAGGAGGGTTCGGGCACGGGCGCAAGGAAGGAGATGAGAGGGAGACTCAGCGCCAGGAAGGAGACAAGATGGAGATGGGGACTGAGAGGAGGGAGTGGCGGCGCAAGGGAGGGGAGCAGGGTGCCGGCTAGGGGAAGACCAGGCTAGGGTTTAGGTTAAGTGGATGGGCCTACAGAGGTGGGCTGGTAGGGAAGGAAGTGGCCAGAGGCCTGGCTCGAGGCCTGGCTGGGCTCTCTTCTCCCTCTCTCTTATTTTCCCAAAACAGTAAAGAATAGGAAGAAGGAAAAGAGAGAAAGGAAAAAGGTTAGAGACGGGACTTTGGCATGCGGATAATTTTCTCGAGCTCACAAAAATGAGCTTGATGCAAGAAAATAGGAATGGCCAAGATTGCAAGATTTAAATTCAAATTCATTTGATTTAAATTCTAATGATTTGAATAGGAAGTGAGGGTTGGGAAGGTCCAAAAATGTTCGGATTTTTGGTGGAGCTCCGGAAAATGATGAAAGAAATAATGGGCAAGGTTGGAGACGAAGAATTGAGATAACAACGGCATGGGATATTTTGCAAGTGGGTTATGGCTAATTCCAAATAAATGGAATAATTTTATTATAGCTCCCTAATATTGGAAGATATGTTATAAAGAGAAGTCACCCTTCCCTCGATTTAAATGGATCGAAGATCCATACAATTTATTTAGATGAGTTGCAAAAATTAAATGATATGATGGCATGATGAAATGATGCAATGCAAGAGATGACATGATGCAATGCAACAAGCAAATAAAACACACGGCGAAACTCAGAATAACTGGAAGTCTTCTGAAGCGTCGGTCTCCGGGCGTTACAACACTCCACCACTACAAGAGGATCTCGTCCCGAGATCTAGGATGGCACCGGAGAGAAACGAAAAAGGAAGAGAAGAGGTAAAACTAAGTTGCTTCTTCGACCAATGAGTGAAACCAAAGAACCTTGAGAGGTTGAAAAGTTGAAAGAAAGAACACAACGGAGTTGAAACACAATTGAGAGCATTGCGGTAGAAAAATAGAAACAAGGAACACCATGTGAACCTTGGAGGCTGCAAAGCTATGAATGACGAGTACAATGGACAAAAAGGAATTGGAACCACTCTGGTTGAAACGAGATAAACAAGGAACAAGGAAGAACAAATTCGGACAACACTCCGGTTGGAAAGAGATGCAAGACTTGATAAGATGAAAAGAACTTGAAGAGGTGACACAACACTTCGGTTAATTGGATAGGCACGAAAAGAACATGATCCTCAAAATTCGAGATGATGAGTGAAGAGAGCAACATCACAAAGCCACCGGAGGAAAGAATAGAAGATAGATCATTGGAATAACCGAATGGAGAAGAAAATGCCAACTTCTGCCACAAATGATCTTGGAAAAGCACCCTTCCAAGAAGGTTATAACGAAGTTGTTGGAAAAAAAACCAACAACAAAATGAATAAGCTTGTGGTGGGCTTATGGAGAACTTCTCAAAATTGAGGTGAAATTCTGCCACCAACGAAAAACAATTGCTTGCTTGAGATCAACGAAGAGATGAAAAACCTCTTTCACCGAGAAGGATATGGAGAAAGCTTGGATCATTGATAAGCACCACAAATAGCAACAATCCTTAGGGAAGGCTTTAGGTGAAATATGACACAAGATAACTCCAAGAAAGAGATTGATGGATTTAAAATACCTCATTCTTGACAACATGTGAATCCCGAAATGCGAATGGATATTGTCAAGAATGATATAACACCACATCAAAAGATAAGGTAGAAAGAATTGCACTTCGAAATGCAAGAAGAAGAATATTTGAACGCCTCAAAACAAAACATGTGTTGAGCACCATGTTTAATTTTGAGTATAGCTTGGCGGGTCATAACTTCGAGAGAAATCTTGAAGAACAATTGAAGAATGAAAAGAATCCTTGATGAACCACCATGTTGAGCCTCCATGAAGAACTCGGGTAATAAAAGAATGATAGAAAGAAAGAGAAGTTGAAAATACAAGGTGAATCCTTGCAATGATTTAGATGGAGCTTCGCGACAATATAACCGAGAAAACTTGGAACTCCGGAAAAGAAAAGATGAAACACTAGAAACGAGAATTACTTCAACAGGAACAATCTCCAGAAGAAAAGAATTGAATTACCTCAAGGAAATAAGAATAAGATTTATTGTATGCTTATCCTTCATCAAATTAAATTGATGACAAGCAATGGATTTGGCATACTACTTATTCTCGTAGAAAGAATTAAGAGAGATATAGTGTAAACTTGAGAAGCTATTGATGGAACCACCTGTGGGATTTGGAAACGACGAATGAATTGATATGATAACAAAGGAAGAGAAATCTTGAACGAACCACCGTAATAATTGAAAATGAAAGTAGCAAAGGCACAAATCACCAGGAAGAATTGGAAAACGAAGGAAGATACTTGAGGGGATTTAGATACAAGAGAACGGAGAGATCATGAACTGATTGGAGGATATTTGGACAATGCACCGGAAGAATTCGAGAACGAGAGCTGAAAGCTAAGACTGAGAATGAATAATTCTGAGATGATTGGCTCCGGAGGATGAACTGAAAAGACTCCTGAATGGCTCCGGATGGGTGAAAAGAATTCTCACAATCGAAAACAATTATGAGGATGGCATGAAGCTAGAACCACGAATCTTCAAGAGAACGGACCAAGATTTAGGAGAAATCCTTCTTCGGTCTTCAAATGTTGAGAATGATGACAAGAACCACCAAAATTGTTGAGGCACTTCGGAACAAAGAAGAATAGAAATGATGAACCAACAACGAAAATATTTTGAAAGCGATCTTGGAGAAAGTATATGACTGAAGAAAATTCATTCTTACATCAAACTTTGAAATGAATTTGGGAATAGCTCCGGGAAAATTAGGAGAGTCAGGAAAGATCTTGGGAAAAGACCTGTGGGTTAGGGCCCACTCAAAAAGAAACATCGTTGAACGATTGATTGTGCTGGTTTAATTAAATGACTTGAATGAGATAATAATCTCCAAATAGCTTGAACGGATCTTGATAATGGAGACACAAATCTTCTGAGATATCCTCGGCACTTCGGATATGAAGAGAGAGAGGTGAACGATTATGAGATGCACCGGCATGGGATAGCATTTGAACAAGGAAAAAGGATATGATCAACACCGAAAGATTGAATAAGAGAAAAACTTTGAAGTAACACAAACGGATTTTGAATGGAAACTAATCTTCTGAGACCGGAACAAATGAATAGTGAGAGGAGAAAGATTAAGAGGTGCACTGGCATGAGAAAGCATTAGAACCGAGGAAAGGAATATAATGAATATCGAAAGTTTGAATTGGATCCACCGGAGAAGAAACAACAATGAAGGATGATGAACTTGAAACTCCGTTAGTATCTTCTTGAGAATCACCGGATAAGAACATTGACGGAAAAGAATGGAGAGACTTCCCATCAATAAAATGGATACCTGATTAAGAAATCTGAGTCCTTGAAGTTAAGGGTGGGAGGGCGGGAAAACAAAGGTAACTTGGGGCAGATGGAATGGATACCGTTGAGAAAACTTAGAATTGATCTTGCGGATGTTGAGATGATCGGATCCACTTGAAGAGAAGCACGCCGGTTGGAAAAGAATTAACATGACAACCTCAATGATCAAGAAGGATTAGCACTCCCATAGAAATATGAGAATACCATTTAGGGAAGGTATGGATCAACATTTGACATCGAAGCAACTCGAATACCACAACTCAAAACAAAACAAAGGATTTGGCTTGCAGAATAAGCCGGAAATAAACATATGATAGATATTTCGTCCGAAGTTTTAGTGGTGGGGCCCACACGGGCTCGATTGTACAGCACCATCATGTACAAGGCAGTGCACATGACATACAAAGTGTCCTCGAACCAGCATAGCCATGGGCTCTTTAAGACACAACGAGACCACTGTAAAAACGACCGTGGAAAGGCGGACCACTAGACGTCGAACCCCAATCTCATATCATGCATCTGTCGAAAAGATATTCTAGGAGCTACTTGAATTTCCACCTATAAAACTCCCGAAACTTTCTGGTTATGCAATCTGGTATTGGGGATACAGGGGAAGCAATATATCTCACCCAAACTAACAATCCCTACATCCAGATGTATCCATCCGTCAACGCATAACCCAGAAACCTTCGGAAATCGTGTACCTCAACCTTCGAAAAGCATCCGCTATATGAGTTAAATACTCCCGAACTCCCGCCCTAGTACTGGGTGGCGTCGAGGTTATCTCACCAACAACTGCATAAAAGAGATTTTCGATGTCGGCAAAACTCAGGTATTCTAGAACTGCAACGATAAAATTGTGACGACAACACCTCGGAGCTCAACTCCCCGGGTCACTGCCACATAAAAGACAGGAGGCACCAAGAACAACTTTCTCGTCACAAAACCATCGGAACGATTCCAAGATACCCGCGTGATCCTAAAAAAAATTAGTGAAATTTGAGGAGAGGAAAGTCAAAACATCTACGTCAGGAGACCTCACCAGAGCGACGAAGGGACTGAGGAGTAAAAAGAATCCTACTCCCCGATATATATAATCCTAAGACTCAAAACATTTTTTTGTTCTAGACTCAACAATGCTACCAAACAATCAAGCAGGGGGCTCCTAAGTCGGGGATGGCTCTGATTACCAACTTGTAACACCCACGATGCGGCTATATCTCCCACGTGTCGAAACACGACTTAGAGGCATAACCGCATTGTGGTTTTGTCGCAAGAAGGGTCATCTTCACACAATCCCATGTAATGAACAAGAATGGGGTAAAGAGTTGGCTTACAATCGCCACTTCACAGAATGAACATATAATAAATCATACATCATTCAGAGTACACACATATAGTCCGACTACGGACGAAGCCAAAAGAAAAGAAGATAACCCAACTGCTAGATCCCCGATCGTCCCAACTGGGCTCCACTACTGATCAACATGAAACGAAACATAGCACCGACCAAGACCTTCATTGAGCTCCCATCTGAGCTCAGTTGCATCATCTGCACTGGTATCATCGGCACCTGCAACTGTTGTGATAGTATCTGGTGAGTCACGAGGACTCAGCAATCTCAAAACCCACGAGATCAAGACTATGTAAGCTTATGGGTAGGAAGGGGTAAAGGGGTGAGGTTGCAGCAGCGACTAAGCATATATGGTGGCTAACATACGTAAAAAAGAGCAAGAAGAGAGCAAAAGGAACGGTCGTGAACTAGCAATGATCAAGAAGTGATCCTGAACTCCTACTTACGTCAAACATAACCCAAAAACGTGTTCACTTCCCGGACTCCGCCAAAAAGAGACCATCACGGCTACACACGCAGTTGATGCATTTTAATTCAGATCTGGTGTCAAGTTATCTACAATTGGACATTAACAAATTCCCATCTGCCACATAACCGCGGGCACGGCTTTCGAAAGATTAAACCCTGTAGGGGTGTCCCAACTTAGCCCATCAGAAGCTCTCACGGTCAATGAAGGATATTCCTTCTCCCAGGAAGACCCGATTAGACTCGGAATCCCGGTTTACAAGACATTTCGACAATGGTAAAACAAGACCAGCAAGACCACCAGCTGTGCCGACAAATCCCGATAGGAGCTGCACATATCTCGTTCTCAGGGCACTCCGGATAAGCTAAGCATACAGGTACCGACGTAATCCAAGTTGCCAAGGAATGGTCCCGCACGGTGCTCTAGTTTGGACCAACACTCGGAGGAGCACTGGCCCGGGGGGTAAAATAAAGATGACCCTTGAGTCTGCAGAACCCAAGGGAAAAAGGCTTAGGTGGCAAATGTTAAAACCAAGGTTGGGCCTTGCTGGAGGAGTTTTATTCAAAGCGAACTGTCAAGGGGGGCCCATAAATCACCCAACCGCGTAAGGAACACAAAATCCGGGAACATAACACCGGTATGACGGAAACTAGGGCGACAAGAGTGGAACAAAACACCAGGCATAAGGTCGAGTCTTCCACCCTTTACCAAGTATATAGATGCATTAATTAAATAAGAGATATTGTGATATCCCAACATAATCCTGTCCACCATGGAGCAATCTTCAACTTCACCTGCAACTAACAATGCTATAAGATGGGCTGAGCAAAAGCGGTAACATAGCCAAACAACGGTTTGCTAGGTAGGGTGAAAAGGTTAGAGGCTGACATGGCAATTTGGGAGGCATGGTAAACAAGTGATAGGTAGCGCAGCATAGCGATAGAACGAAGCAACTAGCAAGCAAAGATAGAAGTGATATCGAGGGTAATGGTCATCTTGCCTGAGATCCCGATAGGAAGAAGAACGAGTCCATGAAGAAGACAAACGGATGTAGTCGAACGAATCCTCACAACTCTGGAACGAAAATGAAGCTACCGAGAGAAGCAAACCGGAAAGAAGCAAACAACATGGTAAACAACCATCACATAAGCATGGCATGATGCACAACCAAATATGATGCATGTCCGGTTTAAAGAGGCATGGCATGGCAAAGTGCAACAAACAGTACTACAAATTCAGTGGAGCTCAATATGCAACGAGTAGCATATTGACGAAACACCACATTCAAATATTTAGTTCTCTCTCGTTTAGGCTAATAACAATATTAAATGTTCTTAAACATGGCAAAGGGTGGAGCATAAGTAAACTAACTATCTAGACAATTTTAAATGAGGCCGGAAACAACAAACAACAATTCCGGAAAATCCCCATATGTCATGAGCAATTTAAAGCAAACAAAATTTTAAACATTTTAAATGTTGTTATCATGATGCGGATGACATATGCAAGTTTTAGGAAATTTTTATGAAGATGTTGACATGAGCAAGATATGGAACATTTGGTCACCATGGCGGAACAAAAAGGGTGCCACGGCGGCGAAACGAAAATGGTGCCACGGCAACATTCGGGTCCCGGTAACTCGATTGAGATACCGATGCAAGAGAGAAGTGTGACGTGAGCACGTCATGCAAGATGGTGGGGTGATCCCAGCTTCCGGGTTCCCACGGGTCAATGGCATGGGAAACGAGGAACGTGCAAGGACCTCTCGGACACGGTGCAAACACGAGAATCTCATACAACCAAGCATGCATTCGTTCATGGGCGGTAATCATCTCGGGATTATACCTTCGAAGCATGCATTTCGGGGCGGTTCGGGTTCGAAGCGGTGTAGGGGAAGTAGACGTTCTCGGGTCCTCGTGGGAAGTAGTTGTTCATGTGGCAACGGTAGTGGAAGTAGTCGTTCTTGTGACGGTAGTGGAAGTAGGGGTACACGGCGACGGCGGTAGTTGTACATGTTTCGTAGATGAAGTAGTTGTTCATGATCCGTAGATGTTCGGGGTGACCACAAGGAACTTGAGTCCACGGGGTCTTCGCGGGTCGACGGTAGTGGTACATCTCGTAGTGGAACTTGGCGATCCGAAGGGGTACTTGGCGGTTCTAGTGCAGTAGCGGAATGGCACAGGGGGCAGGGATCTTCAAGGGTCATCGCTGCACTTGCCGTGCCACTTCTGAAGGTGACTCGAGGCGATTTGACGAAGGTGCTAACCACGTAGATGCATCGATGGTGCTCGGAGGCAGCAGCAGGGGAGGAGGGAGACGAGATCGGTCAGTGGTGCATGCGAAGGGAAAGGTCGGCCCCAGACAAACCACGGACTCAACGAGGCACTCGCGACAGAGGCAAGCAGGGCGCGGGGATGGCAGGGGCGGCGACGCTGCTGGAGAGGCGATGGCAAGGATGGCCTGGACAAGGCCGGAGGTCGGGGAGGGAGCGGCCTATGGCGGCCGGACCAGGAGTCGAGGCGGCGCAGCTCCTGCTCGGCGTGTAGGACGACGGCTGCAGGCGCAGGTACTGGAGGAGCTCCTCTCCTCGGGCGCTGGGGCGACGGTGATCGAGGCTGCGGGCAAAGAAGCAGCGCGCGGGGGCTCGGCTTCCTGGTGGTTGGGGCGGAACGAAGGGAGGAGGAGGCGCGGCGCTGACGAGGCCAGGGAGATGTGGCGGCGGAGGGAGACTCGCGAGGGGCCATGGCCAGAGGGAGAGGCTGAGGGGATCGAGTGAGAGGAGGGTTCGGGCGCGGGCGCAAGGAAGGAGACGAGAGGGAGACTCAGCGCTAGGAAGGAGACGAGAGGGAGATGGGGATCGAGAGGAGGGAGTGGCGGCGCAAGGGAGGGGAGCAGGGTGCGGGCTAGGGGAAGACCAGGCTAGGGTTTAGGTTAAGTGGATGGGCCTACAGAGGTGGGCTGGTAGGGAAGGAAGTGGCTAGAGGCCTGGCTCGAGGCCTGGCTGGGCTCTCTTCTCCCTCTCTCTTATTTTCCCAAAACAGTAAAGAATAGGAAGAAGGAAAAGAGAGAAAGGAAAAAAGGTTAGAGAAGGGACTTTGGCATGCGGATAATTTTCACGAGCTCACAAAAATGAGCTTGATCCAAGAAAATAGGAATGGCCAAGATTGCAAGATTTAAATTCAAATTCATTTGATTTAAATTCAAATGATTTGAATAGGAAGTGAGGGTTGGGAAGGTCCAAAAATGTTCAGATTTTTGGTGGAGCTCCGGAAAATGATGAAAGAAATAATGGGCAAGGTTGGAGACGAAGAATTGAGATAACAACGGCATGGGATATTTTGCAAGTGGGTTATGGTTAATTCCAAATAAATGGAATAATTTTATTATAGATCCCTAATATTGGAAGATATGTTATAAAGAGAAGTCACCCTTCCCTCGATTTAAATGGATCGAAGATCCATACAATTTATTTAGATGAGTTGCAAAAATTAAATGATATGATGGCATGATGAAATGATGCAATGCAAGAGATGACATGATGCAATGCAACAAGCAAATAAAATACATGGCGAAACTTGGAATAACTGGATGTCTTCTGAAGCGTCGGTCTCGGGGCGTTACACAATCCCTTCACGGTTATTTGCAAAATTGAGATCTGAAAGAGATAAATAAACGGTGAAGTAAATATTTTTGGTATTTTTGGTTTATAGATAGGAAAGTAAAAGATTGCAAAATAGTATATCGAAAACTAGAGTGATGGAAAAGAGAACTTATATGATGGAAAAGAGAACTTGTATGATGGAAAAGAGACTCGGGGGCCATAGGTTTCACTAGTGGCTTCTCTCAAGAGAGCAAATAATACGGTGGGTCAACACATTACTGCCGAGCAATTGATAGAAGAGCGCATAATTATGACGATATCTAAGGCAATGATCATTAACATAGGCATCACGTCCGTGTCAAGTAGACCGAAATGATTATGCATCTACTACTATTACTCCACACATCCACCGCTATCCAGCATGCATCTAGAGTATTAAGTTCATAAAGAACGGAGTAACACATTAAGTAAGATGACATGATGTAGAGGAATTAACTCAAGCAATATGATGAAAACCGCATCTTTTTATCCTTGACTGCAACAATACAATACATGCCTTGCTGCCCCTACTATCACTGGGAAAGCACCCCGCAAGATTAAACCCAAAGCTAAGCGCTTCTCCCATTGCAAGAAAAGCCAATCTAGTAGGCCAAACTAAACTGATAATTTGAAGAGGCTTGCAAAGATATCAAATCTTGCATATAAGAATTCACAGAAGATTCAAATAATATTCATAGATAATCTGATCATAAATCCACAATTCAACGGATCTCGGCAAACACACCGAAAAGTGTATTACATCGAATAGATCTCCAAGAACATCGAGTAGAACATGGTATTGAGAATCAAAGAGAGAGAAGAAGCCATCTAGCTACTAGCTATGGACCCGTAGGTCTGTAGTAAACTACTCATGCTTCATCGAAAGGGAAATGGTGTTGATGTAGAAGCCCTCCATGATCGAATCCCCCTCCGGCAGCATGCTGAAAAAGGCCCCAAGATGGGATCTCACGGGTACAGAAGGTTGCGGCGGTGGAAAAGTGTTTTCGTGGCTCCCCCTGATGGTTTTGGCGTATAAGAGTATATACATGCGAAATAATTAGGTCAGGAGACCCACGAGGGGCCCATGAGGTAGGGGCGAGCCCTCCACCCCAGTGGCCACCTCGTGGCTCCTCCGACTTCATCTCCAAGTCTCCTGCTTTGCTTTTGGTCCAACAAAGATCATTGCAAAAAATTTATTTCGTTTGGACTCCGTTTGGTATTCGTTTTCTGTGAAACCCTAAAACAGGCAAAAACAGAAACTGGCACTGGGCTCTAGGTTAATAGGTTAGTCCCAAAAATAATATAAAATAGCATACTAATGCATATAAAACATCCAAAATAGGTAATATAATAGCATGGAACAATCAAAAATTACAGATATGTTGGAGACGTATCAAGCATCTCTGAGCTTAATTCCCGCTCGTCCTCGAGTAGGTAAATGATAAAAATAGAATTTTTGATGTGGAATGCTACCTAACATATTTATCCATGTAATTCTCTTTATTGTGGCATGAATGTTCAGATCCGTAAGATTCAAAACAAAAGTTTAATATTGACATAAAAACAATAATACCTCAATCATACTAACAAGGAAATTATGTCTTCTCAAAATAACATGGCCAAAGAAAACTTATCCCTACAAAATCATATAGTTTGGCTATGCTCCATCTTCATCACACAAAGTACTGAAATCATGCACAACCCCGATGACAAGCCAAGCAATTGTTTCATACTTTTGATGTTCTCTAACCTTTTCAAGTTTCACGCAATACATGAGCGTGAGCCATGGACATAACACTATGGTGGAAGAGAATATGGTGGTTGTGGAGAAGACAAAAAGAGGGAGATAGTCTCACATCAACTAGGCATATCAACGGGCTATGGAGATGCCCATCAATAGATATCAATGGGAGTGAGTAGGTTATGCCATGCAACGGATGCACTTGAGCTATAAGTGTATGAAAGCTCAAAAAGGAAAGTAAGTGGGTGTGCATCCAACTTGCTTGCTCATGAAGACCTAGGGCAATTTGATGAAGCCCATCGTTGGAATATACAAGCCAAGTTCTATAATGAAAAATTCCCATTAGTATATGAAAGTGTTCGATGGATATTTTTCTATACTAATGATTATCTTTGAGTTTTTTCGGCACATGTAATGTATAGGTAATGTACGAGAGATTGGGCTTATTATCATATGTACATAGCTTATGCACGCATGTTCAAAAATAAAAAAAGGGTTTTGCATGTATGTGACAAGCTTTGCCTTGGACTAGGTATTTATACACTATATGTACATATTCGGGTGTCTCGGCCAGCCGGCAAGCTTGCGCATGTACGTACCCGAATACACGTAAAAGGAAAGAAAAGGAGAGAAAAGGAGAGTCATGCACGTCTCAAGCCCTTGCTATTTTCATGTGCATGCATGAAGAGTCAAGAGTACGCAGGTGTGTACATATTTATAGTCGTGTATACCGGTCGGCGAGCTTGCGCGTACATATCTGAATACCCACAATCGGAAGTATACTATGTATATGGAATGTACTCGTGTGTTGCGAACTTGGCATTAGGTGTAAGATGCACTCATACATGCTCGTGAGATCAAGCAGTCGGTCAACCGGGGACAACGTGCAATACAAGAATTGGAAAGAGTGCAAATAATCGGCAGGCTTTAAATTGGAAAGATAGGAAAAAAGCATCATTCAAAGGCATATACATGACCATATCAGCTTATTTTCCATACTTGGAGTAGGCTTGTGCGTCAAGAAGAATTAGAAAAGGAAACCTTGAGGGCTAGGCCATGCGTCGGCTCTTCCTGAGACCCCGACTCTCCCAACCTATAAATAGAGGAGCCAAGGACACGAAGCAAAGGCATGAGAGAAATCTCACAACATCTCACGCACAGAGCCAGAGGCACACATCCAGCATCCATCAAGTAGGAGCAAGACCACGGACACAACATCCAGCAAGACGCAAATTGACAGGATACCGGCAACTCGCCGTACCCTCATCCACGCAAAGAACTCCGGTGGCGATGGACGCAAAGGTCATGCTTCCGAAAGGTGAGACTAATGTCTAATTCTTTTCTTTTGTCTTCCCCTTACATTCAGCATGCTGATACGTCTCCGTGGTATCTATAATTTTTGATTGTTCCATGCCAATATTATTCACTTTCATATACTTTTTGGCAACTTTTTATACTATTTTTGGGACTAACATATTGATCCAGTGCCCAGTGCCAGTTCCTGTCTGTTGCATGTTTTTTGTTTCGCAGAAACCGAATATCAAACGGAACCCACATGGGATAAAAATGGACGGAGATTTTCTTTCTGAATATTTATGATCTTCTGGAAGTAAAATCAACGCGAAACGGTGTCCAGGGTGGTCACGAGGTAGGGGGGCATGCCCTACCCCCCCAGGCGCGCCCCTGACCCTCGTGGTCCACCCGTAAGGCGGTTGATGCTCTCCTTCTGGCGCAAGAAAGCTAATTTTACAAGGAATATCTGAGCGAAATATTCACCCCAATCGGAGTTATGGATCTCCGGATATAAAAGAAACAGTGAAGGGGTAGAATCTGCCAATGCAGAGAACATAGAAACAGAGAGATAGATCCAATCTCGGAGGGGCTCTTGCCCCTCCCATGCCCTGGGAGCCAAGGACCACAGGGGAAACCCTTCTCCCATCTAGGGAGAAGGCCAAGGAAGAAGAAGAAGAAGGGGGGCTCTCTCCCCATTGCTTCCGGTGGCGCCGGAACGCCACCGGGGGCCATCATCATCACCGCGATCTTCGCCAACACCACCGCCATCTTCACCAACATCTCCATCACCTTCCCCCTTCTAAATTCAGCGGTCCACTCTCCCGCAACCCGCTGTACCCTCTACTTGAACATGGTGCTTTATGCTTCATATTATTACCCAATGATGTGTTGCCATCCTATGATGTCTGAGTAGATTTTCGTTGTCCTATCGGTGATTGATGAATTGCTATGATTGGTTTGAGTTGCATGTTTTATTATTGGTGCTGTCCTATTGTGCCCTCCGCGTCGCGCAAGCATGAGGGATTCCCGCTGTAGGGTTTGCAATATGTTTATGATTTGCTTATGGTGGGTGGCATGAGTGACAGAAGCACAGATCCGAGTAAGTAGGTTGTTTGCATATGGGATAAAAGGGGACTTGATGCTTTAATGCTATGGTTGGGTTTTACCTTAATGAATATTTAGTAGTTGCGGATGCTTGCTAGAGTTCCAATCATAAGTGCAAGTGATCCAAGTAGAGAAAGTATGTTAGCTATGCCTCTCCCTCAAATAGAATTGCAATAGTGATTACCGGTCTAGTAACATAGTCAGTTGCTTAGGGACAATTCCACAACTCCTACCACCACTTTTCCAGACTCGCTATATTTACTTTGTTGCTTCTTTATCTAAACAGCCCTAGTTTATATTTATGTGTTCTTTACTTTCTTGCAAGCTTACCCAAAAACACCTACAAAGTACTTCTAGTTTCATACTTGTTCTAGGTAAAGCGAACATCAAGCGTGCGTAGATTCATATCAGTGGCCGATAGGACTTGAGAGAGTATTTGTTCTACCTTTAGCTCCTCGTTGGGTTCGACACTCTTACTTATCGAAAGAGGCTACAACTATCCCGTATACTTGCGGGTTATCAAGACCTTTTTATGGCGCCATTGCCGGGGAGTCATAGCGCGGGGTGAATATTCTCGTGTGTGCTTGTTTGCTTTATCACTAAGTAATTTTTATTTTCTGTTCTTAGTTGTTCTCTATCTTTTGTTATGGATATGGAACGCAAAATACCAAAAAAATTAGTTGTACTTGATATTCATGAGGATGGGGTAACTCCTAAAACCCTAGATTTCCACCATGAGAAAAATATTTTGTACTACTTTGATAATCCTGAGAAAACCCCATTCAACTTTATAATAGGAGTAACGTTGGATCAACGTGAATACTTTAGGGATTATCGCTCGACACAAAAAGGTAAACTATTATGGGATCAAATTAATATGTTGAAGTGGTATGCTAGACAACTATGCTCGGAATATGATATTACTTGTTGCTCTAGGATGGAGGCTCCACACCTTCCCTTTTCATGAAAATTGAATGTTAATGAAACCTTGGCTTCTTATGCTAATGGTAGATATGTTTACTATGATGTGGAACAAATAGAAGAATTTGTTGCTTTTATGGGTGCTTATGAGATTGAATCTATGTTTAAAGCGTTTGATGATTTTGATGATGCAGTTTGTAGGCCTAAAAATCTTGCTATACTTAGATATTGCTATGAAAATTATGAATACAATTACTATATTAATGCTTTTATGAAGGAAGTCTCCACTGTCCAAGAAGAGGCTAATATTTTGCAGGAAGCTATGGAAGAAGAAATTGATGAAACTGTGAGCTCATTGGACAAAAAAGATGATGAGGAGAGCGAAGAACAAAAGGAGGAAGAGCGGATTAGCTACCCATGCCCACCTTCTAATGAGAGTAACCCTCCAACTCGTACATTATTTAATTCCCCTTCGTGCTTACCGAAGGATGATTGCTATGATGATTGCTATGATCCCTTGAATTTGTTTGAAATATCCCTTTTTGATGATGCTTGCTATGCTTGTGGCCAAGATGCCAATATGAATTATGCTTATGGAGATGAACTTGCTATAGTTCCTTATGTTAAACATGAAATTGTTGCTATTGCACCCACACATGATAGTCCTATTATCTTTTTGAATTCTCCCGACTACACTATATCGGAGAAGTTTGTGCTTAGTAAGGATTATATTAATGGGTTGCCTTTTACCATTGCACATGATACTTTGAATGTAATATGCATGTGCTTGCTGCTCCTACTTGCAATTATTATGAGAGAGGAACTATGTCTCCACCTCTCTATGTTTCCAACACGATAGAATTGCAAGAAACTACTTATACTATACATTGGCCTTTACTTGGTGTGCATGAATTTTTCTTTTATGACATGCCGATGCATAGGAAGAGAGTTAGACTTCGTCATTGCATGATATATATTACTTTGTGCTCACCGCTAAATTACAAATCATTGTTAATTAAAATTAGCTTTGATATACCTTGGGATCCGGGTGGATTCATTACTTGAGCACTAAATGCCTAGCTTAATGGCTTTAAAGAAAGTGCTGCTAGGGAGACAACCCGGAAGTTTTAGAGAGTCATTTATTTCTGTTGAGTGCTTTCATATAGTTTAAAAACAAAAAAATAAAGAGGGGAACCTAAAAACTTTTCAAAAAAGGAAAGTGAAAGTGAGAAAGACAAGCATTGTTGAAGTGGGAGAGCTCCTTGAACTTTGTTCATGCTCACGGAAACTTTGTGAATCTTGATTACAGAAACTTTTCATCAAAAATAATTATCCCCTTGTACAGTTCCATTGTATTATAAAAATAATGTGCCAAGGTTTGCCTTTAGGAGGTTTACGATGCTTGTTGGTTTGTACGGTGCAGGACAGAAATTTTGGCTGTAGTGCGTGATTTTACATTTTTATCTGGAATGTAAATTAGTTCTGATTCCTTTTGAACTGTATTTATGTACAACTTGTTTATTTTTCCTAATTTTGGTAGAATTTGTGTGGTACCAGAAGTATGGTGGATGTTCAGATTACTACAGACTGTTCTGTTTTTGACAGATTCTGTTTTTGATGCATAGTTTGCTTGTTTTGATGAATCTATCAATTTATATCAGTGGATTAAGCCATGGAAAAGTTATATTACAGTAGACACAATGCAAAAACAAAATATGAATTGGTTTGCAACAGTACTTATAGTGGTGATTTGCTTTATTATACTAACGGATCTTACCGAGTTTTCTGTTGAAGTTTTGTGTGGATGTAGTGTCTAATCGAGGATGTTTCGATGTGAGAAGAAGGAAGAGAGGCAAGAGCTCAAGCTTGGGGATGCCCTAGGCACCCCAAGTAAATATTCAAGGAGACTCAAGCATCTAAGCTTGGGGATGCTAGGGAGGCATCCCCTCTTTCTTCAACAAGTATCGGTATGTTTTCGAACTCGTTTCGTTCATGTATTATGTGTAAGTCTTGGAGCGTCTTTTGCAATTAGGTTTTTATTTTTATTTTATTCACCATGATGGTATGAGATAGTCCTTGGTTCATTTATAGAATGCTCATTGCACTTCACTTAAATCTTTTGAGTATGGCTTTATAGAATGCTTCATGTGCTTCACTTATATCATTTGAAGTTGGATTGCCTGTTTCTCTTTACATAGAAAACCGCCATTTGTAGAATGCTCTTTTGCTTCACTTATATTTGTTAGAGCGTGGGCATATCTTTTATAGAAAGAATAAAACTCTCTTGCTTCACTTATATCTATTTAGAGAGATGACAGGAATTGGTCATTCACATGGTTAGTCATAAAATCCTACATAAACTTATAGATCGCTGAATATGATATGTTTGATTCCTTGCAATTGTTTTGCAATATAAAGATGGTGATATTATAGTTATGCTAGTGGGTGACTGTGGATTGTAGAGACACTTGTGTTGAGGTTTGTGATTCCCGTAGCATGCACGTATGGGGAACCGCTTTGTGATGAAGTTGGAGCATAATTTTATTTATTGATTGTCTTCCTTATGAGTGGCGGTCGGGGACGAGTGATGGTCTTTTCCTACCAATCTATCCCCCTAGGAGAATGCGTGTAGTACTTTGTTTTCAACGGCTTGTACATTTTTGCAATAAGTATATGAGTTCTTTATGACTAATGTTGAGTCCATGGATTATACACACTCTCACCCTTCCACCATTGATAGCCTCTCCTGTGCCGCGCAACTTTCGCCGGTACCATACACCCACCATATATCTTCCTCCAAACAGCCACCATACCTACCTATCATGGCATTTCCATAGCCATTCCGAGATATATTGCCATGCAACTTCCATCATCATCATATACATGACTTGAGCGTTCATTGTCATATTTCTTTGCATGATCGTAAGATAGCTAGCATGATGTTTTCATGGCTTGTCCGTTTTTGATGTCATTGCTACGCTAGATCATTGCACATCCCGGTACACCGCCGGAGGCATTCATATAGAGTCATATCTTTGTTCTAGATATCGAGTTGTAACATTGAGATGTAAGTAAATATAAGTGTGATGATCATCATTATTAGAGAATTGCCCCAGTGAGGAAAGGATGATGGAGACAATGATTCCCCCACAAGTCGGGATGAGACTCCGGACTTTACAAAAAAAAGAGGCCAAAGATGCCCAAATAATAAAAAAAGGCCAAAGAAGCCCACCAAAAAAATAAATAATAATAATAATAAAAAGAAAATAAAAAATGAGAGAAAAAGAGAGAAGGGGCAATGTTACAATCCTTTTACCACACTTGTGCTTCAGAGTAGCACCATGTTCTTCATAGAGAGAGCCTCCTATGCTTTCACTTTCAGATACTAGTGGGAATTTTCAATAAAGAACTTGGCTTGTATATTCCGATGATGGGCTTCTTCAAATGCCCGAGGTCTTCATGAGAAAGACAGTTGGATTCACACCCACTTAGTATCAGTTTGAGCTTTCATACACTTATAGCTCTAGTGCATCCGTTGCATGGCAATCCCTACTCACTCACATTGATATCTATTGATGGGCATCTCCATAGCCCGTTGATACGCCTAGTTAATGTGAGACTTTCTCCCTTTTTGTCTTCTCTACATAACCCCCATCATATTCTACTCCACGTATGGTGCTATGTCCATGGCTCACAGTCATGTATTGCGCGAAAGTTGAAAAGTTTGAGATTATTAAAGTATGAAACAATTGCTTGGCTTGTCATCGGGGTTGTGCATTATTAAATACTTTGTGTGATGAAGATAGAGCAACAGCCAGACTATATGATTTTGTAGGGATAACTTTCTTTGGCCATGTTGTTTTGAAAAGACATGATTGCTTTATTGGTACGCTCGAAGTATTATTGTTTTTATGTCAAATGATAGACTATTGCTTTGAATCACTCGTTTCTTAATATTCATGCCATGATTAGACATATGATCAAGATTATGCTAGGTAGCATTTCACATCAAAAATTATTTTTTTTATCATTTACCTACTCGAGGACGAGCAAGAATTAAGCTTGGGGATGCTGATACGTCTCCGTCATATCTATAATTTTTGATTGTTCCATGCCAATATTATTCACTTTCATATACGTCTCCGTCTGTTGCATGTTTTTTGTTTCGCAAAAACCCAATATCAAACGGAGTCGAAACGGGATAAAAACGGACGGATATTTTTTTGGAATATTTATGATTTTCTGGAAGTAAAATCAACGCGAAACGGTGTCCAGGGGGGTCACGAGGTAGGGGGGCGCGCCCTACCCCCCCAGGCGAGCCCCTGACCCTCGTGGTCCACCCGTAAGGCGGTTGATGCTCTCCTTCTGGTGGAAGAAAGATAATTTTACAAGGAAGATCTGAGCGAAAGATTCACCCCAATCGGAGTTATGAATCTCTGGATATAAAAGAAACAGTGAAGGGGTAGAATCTGCCAACGCAGAGAACGCAGAAACAGAGAGATAGATCCAATCTCGGAGGGGCTCTCGCCCCTCCCACGCCATGGGAGCCAAGGACCAGAGGGGAAACCCTTCTCCCATCTATGGAGAGGGCCAAGGAAGAAGAAGAAGAAGAAGGGGGGCTCTCTCCCCCTTGCTTCCGGTGGCGTCGGAACGTCGCTGGGGGCGATCATCATCACCACGATCTTCACCAACACCACCGCAATCTTCACCAACATCTCCATCACCTTCCCCCTTCTATATTCAGCGGTCCACTCTCCCGCAACCCGCTGTACCCTCTACTTGAACATGGTCCTTTATGCTTCATATTATTACCCAATGATGTGTTGCCATCCTATGATGTGTGAGTAGATTTTCGTTGTCCTATCGGTGATTGATGAATTGCTATGATTGGTTTGAGTTGCATGTTTTATTATTGGTGCTGTCGTATTGTGCCCTCCGTGTTGCGCAAGCGTGAGGGATTGCCGTTGTAGGGTTTGCAATATGTTTATGATTTGCTTATGGTGGGTGGCGTGAGTGACAGAAGCACAGACCCGAGTAAGTAGGTTGTTTGCGTATGGGATAAAAGGGACTTGATGCTTTAATGCTATGGTTGGGTTTTACCTTAATGAATCTTTAGTAGTTGCGGATGCTTGCTAGATTTCCAATCATAAGTGCATATGATCCAAGTAGAGAAAGTATGTTAGCTTATGCCTCTCCCTCAAATAGAATTGCAACAGTGATTACCGGTTTAGTAATATAGTCAGTTGCTTAGGGACAATTCCACAACTCCTACCACCACTTTTCCACACTCGCTATATTTACTTTGTTGCTTCTTTATCTAAACAGCCCTAGTTTATATTTACGTGTTCTTTACTTTCTTGCAAGCTTACCCAAAAACACCTACAAAGTACTTCTAGTTTCATACTTGTTCTAGGTAAAGCGAACATCAAGCGTGCGTAGAGTCGTATTAGTGGCCGATAGGACTTGAGAGAGTATTTGTTCTACCTTTAGCTCCTCGTTGTGTTCGACACTCTTACTTATCGAAAGAGGCTACAACTATCCCATATACTTGCGGGTTATCACATGCATGCACTAGATGGAGAGTATGTGCTCATCATCGAAGACAACACTCGTTCGATTCCGCCACCGGTACCGGCAAGGACTTCAACGAACAAGGAGACTACACCAACACCGCCGGAGTTTGTGCACACCGAGCCTTCATCTTTGTACGTCGTGATCGGGTGCGAATGAAGATCGCCAAAGACGGAGCCCAACCATGCCTTTGTACAAAGTCACCTTCCTCGGGCCCGTGAGGCAGCACCCTTGTTTTGGCGGACCACCGAATACGGCGTCTGACCAGGACAAGGTGCACCCTTCATGGCATAAAGGTTTCGGCGTACAGGCGGCATGATCCTAGTCTCTGCAGACCACCGAATATGACGTCTAGCTGAGACAGGGCATCAATCACCCCCCTCCATGCCATATTTCTTCGACCACGTGATGTGTTTCCCTTGTCTTGGTGGACCACCGAATACGGCGTCCAGTCGAGATGAGGAGCACCCTTCATTGCACAGGTCTCGTCGTCATACATGCAGCGTTCGCCTTGTCTTAGTAGACCACCGAATACGGCGTCTAGCTGAGACGAGGCATCAAACACGCCCCTCCATTAAGCCATCCTTCTTCAGCACCACACTATTTCAACCTTGTCTTGGCGGACCACCGAATACGGCTTCTAGCCGAGACGAGGTGCACTATTCATGGCTTACAAGCCTCGATGTACAGGCAGTGTGCTCCTTGTCCTAGCATACCACCGAATACGGCGTCTAGTTGAGACGAGGTATCAACCACGCCCCTCCAGGGTGCCACCTTTCTTCAGAACCACAATGTTTTGCGCTTGTCTTGATGGACCACCGAATACGACGTCCAGTCGAGACGAGGTGCACCCTGATACGTCCATTTTGCATCATGCTTTTATATCAATATTTATTGCATTATGGGCTGTTATTACACATTATATCTCAATACTTATGGCTATTCTCTCTTATTTTACAAGGTTTACCATGAAGAGGGGGAATGCCGGCAGCTGGAATTCTTGCTGGAAAAGGAGCAAACATTGGAAACCTACTCTGCACTGCTCCAAAAATCCTGAAACTCCATGAAACATGTTTTTGGAATTAATAAGAATTATTGGGAGAAAGAAATACATCAGGGGGGCCACCCCCTGTCCAGGAGGGTGGGGGGCGCGCCCCCCCCCTACTGGGCGCGGCCCCTGTCTCCTGGGCCCCCTGGTGGGCCCCCAGTGTCCATCTTCTGCTATATGAGGGCTTTTACCCTGGAAAAAATTGTGGGCAATCTTACGGGACGAAACTCTACGGCCACGAGGCGGAACCTTGGCGGAACCAATCTAGGGCGCCGGCGGAGCTGTTCTGCTGGGGACACTTCCCTCCGGGAGGGGGAAATCATCACCAACGTCATCACCAATGATCCTCTCATCAGGAGGGGGTCAATCTCCATCAACATCTTCACCAGCACCATCTCCTCTCAAAACCCTAGTTCATATCTTGTATCCAATCTTGTATCAAAACCACAAATTGGTACCTGTGGGTTGCTAGTAGTGTTGATTACTCCTTGTAGTTGATACTAATTGGTTTACTTGGTGGAAGATCATATGTTCAGATCCTTAATGCATATTATTACCCCTCTAATTATGAACATGAATATGCTTTGTGAGTAGTTACGTTTGTTCCTGAGGACATGGGTGAAGTCTTGCTATTAGTAGTCATGTGAATTTTGTATTCGTTCGATATTTTGATGAGATGTATGCTGTCTTTTCCTCTAGTGGTGTTATGTGAACGTTGGCTACATGACACTTCACCATTATTTCGGCCTAGAGGCAGTCATGGGGAAATAATAAGTAGATGATGGGTTGCTAGAGTGACAGAAGCTTAAACCCTAGTTTATGCGTTGCTTCGTTAGGGGCTGATTTGGATCCATATGTTTAATGATGTGGTTAGGTTTACCTTAATACTTCTTTCGTAGTTGTGGATGCTTGCAATAGGGGTTAATCATAAGTGGGATGCTTGTACAAGTAAGGGCAGTACCCAAGCACCGGTCCACCCACATATCAAATTATCAAAGTACCGAACGCGAATCATATGAACGTGATGAAAACTAGCTTGACGATAATTCCCATGTGTCCTCGGGAGATCCTTTCTCATTATTAGAAATTGTCCAGGCTTATCCTTTGATACATAAAGGATTGGGCCACCTTTCTGCACTTTATTTACTTGTTACTCATTACTATTTGTCTTGTCACAAAACTATCTATCACCTACAATTTCAGTGCTTGCAGAGAAAACCTTACTGAAAACCGCTTATCATTTCCTTCTGCTCCTCGTTCGGTTCGACACTCTTACTTATCTAAAGGAATAAGATAGATCCCCTACACTTGTGGGTCATCAAGATTCTTTTCTGGCACCGTTGCCAGGGAGTGTAGCGCTGTTGGTGAGTGGAACTTGGTATGGAAACATTTATATAGTGTGCTGAAATTTTTTGTTACTTGTCACTATGGAAACTAATCCTTTGAGGGGCTTGTTCGGGGTATCCTCACCCGACCAGAAGAGCAAAGAGTTGCTCCTCAACCTACTGAACTTTATGAAAATATTTACTTTGAGATTCTTCGGGTATGATAGAGAAACTGCTAGCTAATCCATTTGCAGGAGATGGAACATTGCATCCCGATTTACACCTTATCTTTGTGGATGAAGTTTGTGGATTTTTTAAGCTTGCAGGCATTCCCGATGATGTTGTCAAAAGGAAGGTCTTCCCTTTATCTTTGATGGGAGATGCATTGACATGGTATAGGCTATGTGGTGATACGAGATCTTGGAATTATAAGCGATTGAAGTTGGAATTTCACCAGAAGTTCTATCCTATGCATCTTGTTCATCGTGATCGTAGTTACATATATAATTTCTGGCCTCGCGATGGAGAAAGCATCTCTCAAGCTTGGGGGAGGCTTAAGTCAATGTTATATTCATGCCCCAATCATGAGCTCTCCCGGGAAATGATTATTCAAAATTTTTATGCTCGGCTTTCTCTTAATGATCGCAACCTGCTCGATACTTCCTGTGCTGGTTCTTATATGCTGAAGACTATTGATTTCAAATGGGACTTATTGGAAAGAATTAAACGCAACTCTGAAGATTGGGGTTCCGACGATGGTAAGGAGTCAGGTATGACACCTAAGTTCGATTGTGTTAAATCTTTTATGGATACCGATGCTTTTCGTGGATTTAGCGCTAAGTATGGACTTGACTCTGAGATAGTAGCTTCTTTCTGTGAATCTTTTGCTACTCACGTTGATCTCCCTAAAGAGAAGTGGTTTAAATATAATCCTCCTGTTGAAGTGAAAGTAGTTGCACCTATTGTCGGCGTTCTGGAAACGGGGGTACCCAGACTTGCCTGCCTGCGGCCTGCGGCGTGGCTCAAGGACTGGCCCAATACGTCCCATCTATATCAACACATGCTCAAGACCCTCGCGAGGGGCCAAGCGTCGCGGGGCGGACGACAGGAGGCTTCCTCGGGCACGGCCTCGTCAGGCTGGCTCGCGAAGAGGTGGAGAGACCAAGGCGGGGTACCTCACGAGGTGCCCGTGACGCAAGCCATGACGACCAAGGCGCAGGCGGGCACCAGGCGGGTGCTGGTCTGCGCAGATTCCTTGTTTCCCCTTTGGTGCCAAGGGGGCAAGCGCAGGCAAGGTATCAAGCAAAGGAAACCATTTCGGTGCAACAAGACCAAGAACAGCAGGACGGCAGAACGGAGGTCATCGTGGAGCCCAAGCCAGCGTCATCGTCAGGGTCTTTTGGCAGGCGAGGACCAACTTTAGTCAGGATAAGTGTACTAGATGTTCCCCTTCAAAATGGCCAATTGTTGGCGCCCTTCCCGCTCAATATTTGGGAAGAGGCCCGAGGCCTTCGCCTATAAATAGGACTAGCCACCCATAGGGTAGAAGAGAGATCTGATCGGATCCACATCCAAGACATAGAGAGAGAGGCGACTGAACTCCCCTAGCAGTTCATCACCTCAACCAAGAACAGACCCTCACAAGGCTGTTCTTCCCTTGTACTGTTCCTCATCAGCCCCAGAGGCAATCCACACACCACAAACTGGAGTAGGGTATTACACCACAATGGTGGCCTGAACCAGTATAAATCTTGTGTCCCTAGTGTTGTTCTTCGTGTAGTTAAGATCCTAGCGAGGCGGTGAAACATTAGGCTGAGGTTGTGATCTCCGCGCGCACCCCAGTGTTCGAACCTCAAGGGTCTGCCGGAACCCGAAATCTGACATTTCGTGCGCCAGGTAGGGGTGTGCCGGAATCTGCCTTCCTTCGCCTCGTGTTTTCATCGCCCATCCCATCCTTGTTAGACGCTCGTCGCGCCCGCGCCGAGCGCCGGGCCGCTCTCGCCACTCGCGTTGCCCAGACGGCCCCCGTGGGCGGGCGCCTCCGTCGTTCCCCGCTGCCTACCGTCAACGCCGCCACCGACCCGACGGGGAACGAACAGCAGGCGTCGTCCCTGCATCCATCAGTGCGGCGAGAAGGCCGCACCGCCACTCCGTCGCTGACTCTGGCTGGCTCCTCGTCCCACGCCCGTCGCGCTCCTGCGGACGCGCACGCCGCACTGCTCCTGGCGCGGGAGCTCCTGCTCTACCGTCCCGTCGACGACCTCTATGACGAGTGGCTTGCCCGCATCACAGAGCTCGTCAGCGCCGCTGGGGGCTCCCCTGCACTGTCCCTCTCATTGCACCACGCACCGCGCTGCGCGGCCGACGAAGCTCCGGGGGCGCCTCAGCCGCCTCCGCCTCAAGAAGGCGCCTTGGCTCCAAGGCGCATGGCCCCTGGGCGGAACCCACTCCGTCCGGCGCCAGCACATCAAGAGAAGAGCTGTCAAGAGATCCCTCGTCCTCAGGAAGCCGCCCGTGTGCTCCCCGCACCGGCTCGGCACGAGCGCGCACCTGCTCCGGTGCATCAAGACCCCGCGCTGCACCTGGCCGCAGTGCACAGAGACCTGCAAGATTAAGCTCTCCGTCACCAAAGGGCTCCCGCAGCCACTGCAGGCTGTCATGCCTTCTCCGTCGAGCTGCGCAGCGTGGCCTGGCCGGGCAAGTTCAAGCCAGACCTGCCCCCGCGCTATGATGGCACGGCTGACCCTACTAAGTTCCTCCAGCTCTACGAGCTGGGCATCGAAGCCGCCAACGGAGACGAGAAGGTCATGGCGAACTGGTTGCCCATGGCGCTCAAGGACGGCGCCCGCACCTGGCTCCTGAACCTGGCTCCTGGCACGATATCCTCCTGGGACGAGATGCGCACCCGATTCATCGCCAACTTCCAAGGCACCCGCGACCGTCCCCCGGCCATGAGCGATTTGCGCTGCATCAAGCAGCAGCCGGGGGAGACCCTGCAGAAGTTCATCCAGCGCTTCAACAGCGCTCGCCTTAAGATCCCCAAGGTGTCTGAGGAGCCCATCATCTCAGCCTTCTTCGACGGCGTGCGTGACGTCAAGATGAAGGAGGAGCTCACGATCCATGAAGACTTGTGCACCTCCCTGGAGCTGTTCAATCTGGCGACCAAGTGCGCAAGGGCTGAGGAAGGGCGCCTGTCCCTCCTCGAGCTGCCAGCTACTGAACCAGAAGAGAAGAAGCCCAAGACCAAGGACGTGAAGCGCAAGGGGGCTGTCGTGCTTGCGGCAGAGCCAGACACCAAGCGAGGCAGGGATCAGCCTGAGGCATCCAAGGGCAGCCAGTACTGCGTGTACCACGACCTCCACACCCACAACTCCAACGAATGCCAAGAGCTCAGAGCCGTGTGAGACGTGTGTGCCGGCCGACGCCCCGAGCGCAGCGACAGGGGCTATGGCCGAGGAGGAGGAAGAGGTGGAGGACGATGGGAAGATCGTGGCCCTCCCCAAGGGTGGCGTGATTGACCTCGCGAGGACCGCTGGCAGGACCAGCCTCGTGAGGGAGGTTGGAGGGACCCACCTCGCGAGGGGGGTTGGAGAGATCAGCCTCGCGAGGATCGCCCACAAGACAATGCGGGCCTCCCTCCTCTGCCACCACAGCCAAGAAGGAATGAAGACCATCACCAGGACGAGGGGGCTTGAGGCTTCCAGGAGCCGCGCGCAATTGCTTGCATCTTGGGTGGCGCACAAGCCCCGGCCTCTCAGCGCATCTTCAAGCAGTTTGCCCGTGAAGTGAATGCAGTCCTCCCCAAGCTTGAGGCCACACGCCCTCTCAGGTGGTCATCTGTCACGCCCAATATCCGACCCTATCCAAAAGGAACTCGAAGGTCCCACCAAGGATAGACCCGCATATTGAAACACTTTTGCAAGGTGGATATCATTACATCAACATTACATAATAGATGGGGATACATACAAAAGGCATACAATGCCACACAAATACAACATCATTTTACAAGACCAACATCCGACTATGGATGAAACACAAAAAAAAGCTCAAATGACATCCACCCTGCTAGCCGAGGCTGCCGACCTGGAACCTATCCCCTGATCGAAGAAGAAGCATAAGAAGACTCCAAAACAAGCAAGCATCGCTCTTGCATCATGATCATCACATAACCTGCACCTGCAGCTGTTGTTGTAGTGGGTATCAAGACTAGTAAAGCTTAAAGGGAAAGGAAGGGGTAAAGTGGTGAGGTTGCAGCAGCGACTAAGCATGATATGGTGGCTAAGATACACAAATGAGAGCGAGAAGAGGAGCAAAGGAACGGTCCTGAAGCTAGCAATGATCAAGAAGTGATCTTGAACTACTACTTACATCAAACATAACCCAAAGAACGTGTTCACTTCCCGGACTCCGCCGAAAAGAGACCATCACGGCTACACATGCGGTTGATGTGTTTTAATTTGGATCTGGTGTCAAGTTATCTACAACCGGACATTAACAAATTCCCATCTGCCACATAACCGCGGGCACGACTCTCGAAAGTTTATACCCTGCAGGGGTGTCCCATCTTAGCCCATGATAATCTCTCGCGATCAACGAAGGATATACCTTCTCCCAGGAAGACCCGATGAGACTCGGAATCCCAGTTTACAAGACATTTCGACAATGGTAAAACAAGACCAGCAAAGCCGCCCGATACGCCGACAATCCCGATAGGAGCTGCACATATCTCGTTCTTAGGGCAACACCGGATGAGACATCCTACGAGTAAAACCAGACCTCGAGTTTCCCTGAGGGGCCCTGCAGTCTACTCGGTTTGGACCAAGACTTAGACAAGCACTGGCTCGAGGGGGGGGGCTAAAATAAATATGACCCTCGGGCTCCGGAAACATAAGGGAAAAAGGGCTAGGTGAGGCAAATGGTGAAACTAAGGTTGGGACTTGCTGGAGGAGTTTTATTCAAAGCAAACTGTCAAGGGGGTCCCATAAATCACCCAACCGCGTAAGGAACACAAAATCCGGGAACATAACACCGGTATGACAGAAACTAGGGCGGCAAGAGTGGAACAAAACACCAGGCATAAGGCCGAGTCTTCCACCCTTTACCAAGTATATAGATGCATTAATTAAATAAGAGATATTGTGATATCCCAACATAATCCTGACATGGCAATTTGGGGGGCTTGAACAGCAAAAGATAGGTAGCGCAGCATAGCGATAGAACGAAGCAACTAGCATAGCAATGATAGTAGTGAGATCCAGGGTACCGGTCATCTTGCCTGAAATCCCGCTAGGAAGAAGAACGAGTCCATGAACAAGATGAAGCCACGAAGATGAACCAAGCATAGACGAACGAATCCTCAAGATCGCAACGAAACGGGAACTATCGAGAAGAAGCACACAACATGGTAAACACACCACACATGAACAAGGCATGATGCTCAACCAAGCATGATGCATGACAAGGCTACATGAAGCTACTCATGGCAAGAGATGATGCATACAAGAGCAACACATCAAGGCAAGTTTAAATGAGGCCGGAAACAACATATAACAATTCCGGTAAGTCCTCATATGCAAATTTCGAAATTGGTCCAGAACTGAATAAACCTTATGTTCAAGTTGTTAAACAGCAAGTCAAGATGCACCAATATGATCTACACGAAATTCTAGTCAAGTTACATATAAAGTTCATTTAGTTCGGAGCTACGGCCTAGAAGATATGACCAAACAAGTTGAACATGGCATTGATGCAAAATGCATACAAGCATCAAGCAAACACCTCAAAACAAGGATGCAACATGATAATATGAAGCTACATGCAATTGTAAACAAGTTTCATATAGAGCACACTCAAAACGGAGCAACGGTTCAACACATACACTCTATACAAGTTACAACAACAATCTGCCCAAAACAGCAACTAGGCATCTAGCAAGCATCAAAACAATATGCTACAGCACCTCAACATAACAACAAAAGGCATGTACGTGATGTACAGGTAATGCATGACAAAACATGAACACTAAGCTATCTCCAGAAATCACTAGAACATGCTCAAAATGACATGGCAAGATTGCAAATAATAACAGTTTCAGACTTATCAGAAAATAACATCAGGTTGCAATGTTTAGAGCTATCAAACAACATGTTATAGGAACTGATCATGTCAAACAAACTCATGGAATGATACTACTAAATGCATAGAACAAAAGTTCTTTACTGACCATGAGCCAAAAGGGCACAGAAAATATGATGGCACCCATGTAAACATGGCAAATGATATGACAGATTCAGACATGGCAGGAACAACAATAAGTAGGCATGTTGGTGATATTGAACCACTCACCACAGAGCAATACATGGCATGGCAGGGCAACCAACAGTAAGAAGACATGTTAATGAAGCTAAGCATGGCAAGATCAAGTTCATAGGGTGCATGGATCACTAGCAAAGCTCATGACAAAACTGAACAAAAAGGTAACAGGCTGACAGCAACATTATTTAGCAATATGAGAGCACGATTACAACAAGCTACAACAGGCTATAAATGCAACCAGGGGAATGGATGGATAGATCATGACATGTATAACAAATCATCCTTAGTGAACATCTCCAGATTATGCATAGAATGACTTGTAGCAGCAGGTTTACATAGCTTCACGAAATAACAGAATCAACCTAGCAAAACAGCAACAGCAAGTACCCTACTTAACAAGCTTGATTCACTCACCACAAGTCATTTCATGACAAGATAAGCATAGCATCAGCAAGAAGACATGTTTATTGTAAGTGCATCTAGTGCCCCTTAGTGATTTTGGTGTATTGAAGACTTATAGGTTAAGGGACTAATGCGTTTGTGAGTGTACACAGGTCTATAAGTCTATGAGGAGTTTGATATTTACAAAGAAAGTCGACCCCTAAAAATGAAGTTCTTCAACTGAAGACTTTGATATTCTGAAGACTTTCTGAAGACTTTGAAAGTGAAGAAATTGGTGTGACCTTGAAGACTTGGTATTCATTTGTGGAACATGAAGCGTGAAGACTTCTCTTTTCGTAGTTTCATTTTCTCTTTCTTGAGTCATAGGAAACACCGTACTGTTAAAGGGGGTCGAGGAAATACTAAGGAAAAATTTCCATGTGATGCTCAACTCAAAATCCTACACCTACCAATCCCTTCGAGTGAAGCCTTTGGAAATCTCATACAGTTCAGTCACTTTCTTCAATGACAGAGACGAAATTCTTCAGGTCACTGATGAATTTGTTCTGACTGAGGAGTTAGGAATTCGTCAGTGCAAATTACCTACACAGTGAGGTACATGATAGCCCTGAGGAATTTGAGAGTCAAATTTCCGACCGTTGTTGTGCTGCGCGCCAGCTGTCCCAAAATATCTTATCGACCTAACGGTCATATCATTGAGGGGCATTTATGTCTTATCATGTCGGGCTGCTCCCTAGGCTATAAATAGCCGCCCCCTACAACCACTAGATGGTTGGCTGCTCCAAGAGAACTTGACACTTGTCATTTGAGAGCAACCCATCCTCCGAGGACTTTGAGTGAAAATCATCGAGTGAGGAAAACCCAAAACCAAACCCCTACAAACCCAAAGTGATTGAGCATCACTGAAGAAATTGATCCTGCGTGGATCCGACGCTTGTTACCTTTGAAGACTGTGCTTCTTCCAGACGGTTAGGCGTCAAGGTCTAGAGCATCCAAGAGGAATTGTGGATCGCCGAGTGACCAAGTCTGTGAAGGTTTGGAAGTCGCCTGAAGACTTACCACGAGTGATTGGACAAGATCTGTGTGATCTTAGTTCAAGGAGAATACGGTGAGGACTGGGTGTCCTGAGCTGCGTGCTCAGCGACTGGGTGTCCGGGACTGTGTGTCCTCGAGTTTAAATACTCAGCGCTCCAACCAGACGTACAACCGAGACAGCAGTTGGAACTGGTCTACCAAATCATTGTCTTCACCAACCTACTGGTTCTATTTCCTCAACCCTTTCATTTCCTCATCACTGTGTTGAGTGTTTGTTCATATCTGTGTTTGAAGACTTTGACTGAAGACTTCCTCAATTTCCTCAGTTCAATTTCTTCAGTCTGTTTGTCTTCATCTTGTGTTATCCTGTGATTACGCTTTCTGTACTCTGTGCTAGTCTTCATTTCATCATGATGACCATGCTTGTATTCTGTTAGGCTTACTTCTGAGTACTTATTCCGCTGCTAATAGTTCTTTGCTAAGGAATTTTATAACGCCCTCGATGCGGCTATATCTCCCACGTGTCGAGGCATGACTTAGAGGCATAACCGCATTGAAAGCAATGTCACAAGTCAGGCAATTATTACAACATCCCATGCAATATATAATAAAAGGGGGAGATAACATAGTTGGCTTACACTCGCCACGTCACATCAGAGTACATAAATAACATCCATCAAACAAATCACTCATGGCCTGACTACGGTGCCAAAATAGAAAAGACCCCCAACATGCGACAAGGCCCTGAATCGATAACCCCAACTAGGCACCACTACCGATCATCCGGAAAAGACACGTAGTATCGCTGAGAGTCCTCGTCGAACTCCCACTTGAGCTCGTAATCGTCAACTGGAGCAGAAACACCTGGACCTGCATCTGGAGTTGTAGTATCTGTGAGCCACAGGGACTCAGCAATCTCGCACCCTCACGATCAAAACTATTTAAGCTCATAGGAATGGATAAGGCAAATATATGTGGAGCTGCAGCAAGCGACTAGCATATGTGGTGGCTAACTTATACGCAAAAGAGAGCGAGAAGAGAAAGCGAAGCACGAGCGAGAAACTAAGGAACATCCTGCGCAAGCATAACTCCAACACCGTGTCCACATCCCGGACTCCGCCGAGAAGGGGCCATCACGGTAACACACACGGTTGATTCATTTTAATTAAGTTAAGTTAAAGTTATCTACAACTGGACATTAACAAATTCCCATCTGCCCATAACCGCGGGCACGGCTTTCGAAAGTTCAATCCCTGCAGGGGAGTCCCAACTTAGCCCATGACAAGCTCTCACGGTCAACGAAGGAATAGACCTCCTCCCAAGACGTTCCGATCAGACTCGGTATCTCGGTAACTCAAGACACTTCGACAGGTTAAAACAAGACCAGCAACACCGCCCGAATGTGCCGACAAATCCCGATAGGAGCTGCACATATCTCTTTCTCAGGGCACACTCAGATTGTCCTAGGTACGGGTAGGCCAACCCAGAGTTGCCCCTGGTGGCCACCGGTAGCTGACAGGTGGACCAACACTCAGAGGAGCACTGGCCCG
>NC_041393.1:278693597-278695798 GCF_002162155.2 Triticum dicoccoides | reverse complement strand
CCCAAGGGAAAGAAAAGGCTAGGTGGCAAATGGTAAAACCAAGGTTGGGCATTGCTGGACAGGCTTTAATCAAGGCGAAATATCAAGGGGTTCCCATTATAACCCAACCGCGTAAGGGACGCAACAATCCGGGAACATAACACCGATATGACGGAAACTAGGGCGGCAAGAGTGGAACAAAACACTAGGCGAGAGGCCGAGCCTTCCACCCTTTACCAAGTATATAGGTGCATTAAGATAACATAGCAATATCATGATATCCCAACAAGTAAATAAATGTTCCAACAAGGAACGGCTCCAATCTTCACCTGCAACTAACAACGCTATAAGAAGGGCTGAGCAAAGCGGTAACATAGCCAATCAACGGTTTGCTAGGACAATGGAGGGTTAGAGGTTCAACATGGCAATTGGGAGGCTGACAAGCAAAATGTAGGCATCGTAGCATTGGCATAGCAAGAGCGAGCAAACTAGCATAGCAAAGATAGTAGTGATTTCGAGGGTATGATCATCTTGCCTGCACAGTTGTCAGAGTTGACTGGATCCTCACAAGCTAACTCAACGGGCTCCTCGGTAGCGAACTCGTCTCCCGACTCTACCCAACAAGACAAACAAGCAACAAGGATACAATCAACCACGGGCAAGACCAAGCAATATGATGAAATGACGATATGCTATGCGGGATGCGATGCGGGATGCAAAATGCAAGAAAAGACAGGAAATGCATGAACCTGGCCTCAACTTGGAAAACCAAGTGTGCCACTGGATAGAGGGGATGAAATCGCTTGAAAACGATATAAAGATCATTGGAATCGGAGCTACGGTTTAGAAATGGCGAGCGTTTTAAGATACGACACCGGTCTGCGATTTACAGCAAGTAGGCATCTAAATGCAACGAAATGAACATGCTACAGCCACCAAACATGAAAACAAAATACATGGCAGTGATGTACACAAGCTGGTTGACAAAACACTAGCACTGAGCCATAGGCAAATTCATCCACTAAGAGGTTCAAACAAGCATGGCTAAAACGCAAATGCAAAACAGATTTCCAGACTTAGTGAAATTAACACTAGTCTGAAATTTCAGATCACGACAACATGACACAAAACCTGAACATGACAAGTAAGAACATGGCGTGGAGCTACTCAACAAGCTTAACAAAACACCCAAAGTGACCTGGGGCCAAAAGGGTTCACAAAATACTCTACCGAGCTCACGAACATAGCTCGAACACAATCAGTTTTCAGACTTAGTGAAAACTGAGGCATGCAGAAATTTAACTCACGAAGGCATGTAAACAAGCTCGATGCACTCACTATGGTGCAAGTCATGGCAAGGAAAGCATATGACCATCAAGAAGGCACAATGTGCTAGCTACACATGGTAAGAACAAAGCCATAGCATGCATGGAACACTAACGGTAGCATCGGCAAAATCGCAAACAAGTTGACGATCTGCCTAGATTAACAACGAAGCAAAAGTTGAGCTCGATTGAGTCAACCTATAGCACTCCACATATGTAAACAAAGACATGGATGGATAGAGCATAACATAAATATAAAAACTCCCTTACTGATCATCCTCAAAAGAGGCACGGATCACTAGGAAACAAGCTGGACATATAGCATCATGATCTAAAATATCCCAGACTTTGTGAAAATCACTAAGTCCCTGAAATCAGCTATCTCAGGTACCTCTCTTCGCAAGCTTGCACAAGACAACACACACATCCTAAAAATGCATGGGTGGCACCTCTGGAAAGAAGACAAAATGCTTAACAATTCATCCCAAAGGGGCACAGGCATATCATGCACGAATTAAACATAGCAAAAATGACAAAAGTGCATGATGAACTAACGGATCTGCAATTTAACTCACGAAGCCTCCTTCTAACAGCATTTTGGGCAACAATATGACCTCAAATGCAAATGATGCAATGGAATGAAATGATGTACATGTCGAGGCGAAGATTTTCATATATCATACGCCCAAAACGGAGCTACAGATGCGGAGATACGAGCAGTCAAACATAGCATAAAAAATTAGGGTTACGGGGATGAAAAGTCAACCTAGAGGATTTAGATCTCAGATCCACTGTTCAAGCACTGAAGCAGCCGGGTCGGGGCGCGCCTCCCGAGGCGACGCCGGCGAAGGCGGGGACGGCGGCCGGCGGGGGCGGCGTCCAGTGGCCGGGACGGCG
>NC_041393.1:278683701-278693053 GCF_002162155.2 Triticum dicoccoides | reverse complement strand
GGGCCTCGCCCACGTGGCGATCGGCGGTTGGACGAGTGACGCGGCGGCGGACGCGTCCGGCTGGGGGCGGACGTGTCCGTCGGTGCGGGGAGGTTTTTTTTTTTAAAACTAGGGTTTGAGACGAGGGGATCCGGGATTTGGAGGAGGGGGTCTATAAATAGACATAAGTGGAGCTAGGAGAGTCCAAATGAGGTGCGGTTTTCGCCCACACGATCGTGATCGAACGCTCTAGGGCATGGAGCAGAGTTTGGTGGGTTTTGGGCAAAATTTGGGGGGTGTTGGGCTGCAACACACACGAGGCCTTTTCGGTCCCTCGGTTAACCGTTGGAGTATCAAACAAAGTCCAAATGATACGAAACTTGACAGGCGGTCTACCGGTAGTAAACCAAGGCCGCTTGGCAAGTCTCGGTACAATCCGGAAATGTTTAATTCCCAAACACGAAAGAAAGATAGAGATGACCACCGGAGGAGAATGAAGCACCGGAATGCAAAACGGACAACGGGGAAAATGCTCGAACGCACGAGATGAACATGTATGCAAATGCGATGCACGAGATGACATGGTATGAGATGCATGAAAACGAAGACAACACACGGAGACAAAAACCCAAACCCGAGAAATAAATATAACTTAGCGCTGGAGACGGCAAGAGTTGGATACAAATATGGAAATTATATCTGGGGCGTTACAACACTCCACCACTACGAAAAGATCTCGTCCCGAGATCTAGGACTGAAAGAACTCCGGGTACTCAGAACGGAGGTTATCCTCTCGTTCCCAGGTAGCTTCACGGTCGGAATGGTGAGACCACTTGATTTTGAGAAATTTAATTGACTTGTTGCGAGTCTTGCGTTCAGTCTCTTCAAGAATAGCAACTGGGTGCTCACGATAGGAGAGATCTTCTTGGAGCTCAATGTCCTCGAAGTTGACGGTGCGGTCAGGAGTCTTGAAGCACTTACGAAGCTGAGAGACATGGAACACATCATGAACATTTGCAAAGTTTGAAGGAAGCTCAAGTTGATAGGCGAGGTCGCCTCTCTTGCTGACAATCTTGAAAGGTCCCACGTATCTAGGGGCAAGCTTCCCTTTGATACCGAAGCGACGAGTACCTTTCATAGGAGAGACGCGGAGGTAAACATGATCTCCAATCTCGAAAGTCAAATCACGGTGCTTACTATCATAGTAGCTCTTCTGGCGGGATTGAGCTGCTTTGAGGTTATCACGAATGACTTTGCACATATCTTCTGCTTCTGTGATTAAGTCATTACCCAGCAGCTGACGTTCACCGGTTTCAGACCAGTTGAGAGGGGTACGGCACTTCCTGCCATACAGAATTTCAAAGGGGGCCTTGCCCGAACTTGCTTGAAAGCTGTTGTTGTATGAGAATTCAGCATAAGGAAGACAATCCTCCCACTTCATGCCGAAGGAGATCACACAAGCCCTGAGCATATCTTCAAGAATCTGATTGACACGCTCGACTTGACCGCTCGTTTGAGGATGGAAAGGTGTGCTGAAGCGGATGTTTGTGCCCATGGCCTTCTGAAAAGAATCCCAAAACTTGGAGGTAAAGATGCTGCCACGGTCTGAAGATATCACTTGAGGAATACCGTGCAGAGAGACAATGCGAGAGGTATAGAGTTCCGCCAATTGAGCTGCAGTGATTGACTCTTTGATAGGCAGAAAGTGAGCCACTTTGGTGAGCTTGTCGATGACGACGAATATAGCATCATTGCCACGCTTGGACTTTGGAAACCCAGTCACGAAGTCCATTTCAATGTGGTCAAACTTCCATTCTGGAATGGCAAGAGGTTGGAGGAGACCAGCTGGCCTTTGGTGTTCTGCCTTCACTCTTCTGCAGACATCACATTCATTCACGAATTGAGCGATCTCGCGCTTCATTCGAGTCCACCAATAAGCTTGCTTGAGGTCCTGATACATCTTCGTACTACCAGGGTGGATGGAGAGGAGAGAGTTGTGAGCCTCGTTCATGATCACCTTACGAAGTTCACCTTTGGGCACAACAATTCGATCCTCGAAGAAGAGAGTGTCCTTGTCATCATGTCGGTAGCACTTGTACTTGGACTGACTCTTTGCAATACCAATCTTCACCTTCTTCACCATAGCATCAAGAAGTTGGGCTTGGCGAATCTTGTCTTCTAAGGTAGGAGAGACTTGAAGGTTGGCGAGGAAACCTTGAGGAACAATTTGCAGATTCAGCTTGCGGAAAGCTTCACAAAGCTCGGGTTGATAAGGCTTGAGAATCAGACTATTGCAATATGCTTTCCTGCTCAAAGCGTCAGCAATCACATTGGCCTTGCCTGGAGTATAATCAATACTCGGATTGTACTCTTGAATCATTTCGACCCATCGAGTCTGCCTGAGGTTGAGATTAGGCTGAGTGAAGATGTACTTGAGACTCTTGTGATCAGTGAAAATGTCCACTTTTCTTCCCAATAGAAGATGTCTCCAAGTCAACAAAGCGTGCACAACTGCCGCCAACTCGAGATCATGAGTGGGGTAGTTCTTCTCATTAGGCTTCAACTGGCGAGAGGTATAAGCGACAACTTTCTTCTCTTGCATCAGTACAGCACCGAGACCTTGGAGAGAGGCATCACAAAAGACCTCGTACGGCTTGGTTTCGTCAGGCGGAGTCAGAACTGGAGCAGTGATCAACTTCTCTTTCAAAGTGTTGAAAGCAATATCACACTCCGGAGACCAAACGTACTTGACGTGCTTCTGAAGAAGATTTGAGAGAGGCTTGGCGATCTTAGAAAAGTTTTCAACGAATCTTCTGCAATAGCTTGCGAGACCGAGGAAACTGCGGAGTTGCTTCACGTTCTGAGGAGGTTCCCAATTCACAATTGCAGACACCTTCTCAGGATTCACGGAAATGCCCTTGGCAGAGATGATATGACCAAGATAAAGAACCTCATCGAGCCAAAATTCACACTTGGAGAACTTGGCGTAGAACTGATGTTCTCTGAGCTTGTCAAGTACCAAACGCAAGTGCTTAGCATGATCTTTCTTGTTCTTCGAGAAAACCAGAATGTCGTCGAGATAGACCAAAACGAATTCATTGGTGTAGGGGTTGAAGATGAAGTTCATCATGCGAGAGAATGTCGGAGGAGCGTTGGCGAGGCCAAAAGACATGACGGTGTATTCATATGAACCAAAGCTTGTTCTGAACGCCGTCTTGGGAATATCTTGCTCACGAATACGAATCTGATGATAACCCATACGGAGATCAAGCTTGGAGAATACTTGAGCACCCTTGAGTTGTTCGAACAGCTCATTGATGTTGGGAAGTGGGTATTTGTTCTTGATGGTCTTCTTGTTTACTGGACGGTAATCAACACAAAGTCGACTCGATCCATCCTTCTTCTTCACAAAAAGAACACCACAACCCCACGGAGAAGTACTAGGCCGAATGAGACCCAATCTTTCTTGCTCATCGAGTTGTTTCTTCAGCTCCTTCAACTCTTCAGGTCCGAGCTTGTAGGGACGTTTGCACACAGGTTCCGTGCCAGGCTCAAGTTCAATAACGAATTCAACTGGCCGGTGCGGAGGCATTCCTGGGAGCTCTTCTGGAAAGACGTCTTGATACTCACAAACGACAGGAATTTGAGAGATGGCATCCAATTCACCCTTCTCATTGAGAGAAAACAACCAGATGGTATTATCCCGAGCGGCAAAGACAATGACATCCTCAGACGAATGAGTCAGTTGAATCTGCCTGGCTGCACAATCAAGCTGAGCTTTATGCTTAGAGAGCCAGTCCATCCCGAGAATAAGATCGATATCCGAGTTGCCAAGAACTTGTAGTCACCCAGAGTGATAGAAACATCCGGAACGATGGAGTTAGCCTGCATGCGCTTACCGGGAGAGACAACTGCTAAAGGACTAGGCAAAACTTGTGAGACCAATTCATGCCTATTTGTAAACGGTCTCGAGATGAAGCAATGCGATGCACCAGTGTCAAAAAGAACATTTGCAGGAATATCATTAACAGGAAGGTTACCCATGATCACATCTGACGAGTCCTCTGCCTGAGCTGCATTCATCAAGTTGACCTTGGCGGACTTGGGGTTATGCTTGACCACAGCTGTACTTGTCGATCTGACAGGAGGAGGAGGAGGAAGACGCCTCTGGTTGGTACACTTGTTGGCATAGTGACCCTTCTGTTGGCACTTGTTGCACGTGACCTCTGAAAGCGGACGGTGATACGGAGCACTCGATCTTGGAGCTTGAGACGAAGTTTTGTTCTGAAAGCCTGGGTTGGGTGGGTGGGAGAAACCACTGCCACCTTTGCTCTTCTGTTGATACGGCTGACGGAACGGAGGAGGAGGAAGCCAATACTTCTGCTGCTTGACCACTTGAGTAGAGGAAGACGGAGTAACATCTCTGGCACGCTTCCTGGAAGCATCACACCTCATCTGAGCAGCCTCTTGCTTCAGTGCCATGTTGTAAAACTCATCGTATCTCAACGGCTCAAAGAGGACAAGAGCGAGCTGAATTTCCTCACGAAGACCACCCCTGAACTGATAGATCATGCTCTTCTCATCAGGAACATCCTGCTTGGGAAAACGGGCGAGCTTCTGGAACAACTTGTTGTAGTCATAGACAGACAAAGAGCCTTGCTTCAGATTGCGGAATTCCTGACGCTTACTCTCAACCACACTTTGAGGGATGTGATGAGCGCGGAAATCTTGACGGAAATCGTCCCAAGTGATAACACGTCCACCTCTGGAATCCTTGTACTGCTGGAACCACTCTGCAGCCTGATCTTTGAGCTGGAAAGAAGCGAACTTGACGAAATCTTCAGGCCTGACGTTGCTGCATTCAAAATGCTTGCCCAGATCCACTAGCCAATCGTCAGCATCGGTAGCCTCAACACAACCGCTAAACGTCTTTGGGCCATTAGCAAGGAACTGGTTCAGTGTAGCAAAGTGGTGCTGATTATGGCCTTGATTCCCTTGACTGCCTTGATTGCGCTCTTGGAGAATTTGCATGATCAACTGTGTGTTTGCATTAGTAGCGGCCATCACAGCTTGCCATGCTTCCGGAGGAGGCGGAGGTGGAGGCGGATCAGGATTCAGAGTCGTGCGCGTTGGAGGAGCCATCCTGAACAGGTTGACCACCATTAGCACATTGATAGACAACAAAATAGAAGCTGAATCCAACGGAATGAAAATTGCAACAAATAGTCTTCACATCCGAACAAAATGAACGAATGCATTCCTCTTCAAATGGTCACATATCCATAAATTGAGAAGCCATCTAGAATTAAGGTAGAGAAATAATTCAACAAGGTACGGATCAAGAACGAATAATCGGTAAGAAATCCCAATCTCAAACCAATATCCGTGGAAGAAGAACTAGAGCTACTAGAATTCCCACATATGAAACTCCCGAACCTTTCCGGTTATGCAATCAGGTGTTGGGGATACAGGGGAAGCACAATATCTCACCCAAACTAGCAAATCCTACATCCAGCTGTATCCATCCTTCAACACATAACCAGGAAAACTTCGGAAACCATCTATCTCAACCTTCGAAAAGCATCCGTTATACAAGTTATGGCGATACTCCCGAACTCCCGCCCCAGTACTGGGTGGCGTCGAGGTTATCTCACCAACGAACTGCATAAAAGAGATTTTCGATGTCGCGCACAAATCTCAAGTATACCAGAATTGCAACGATAAAATTGTGATGACAACACCTCGGAGCTCAACTCCCCGGGACACTGCCACAACCCCTAAAGACAGGAGGCACCAAGAACAATGTTCTCGTCACAAAATCATCGGAACAAAACCAAGATACTCGCGTGATCCTAAATTTTTTTTAGTGAGATTTGAGAAGAGAATAGTCAAAACTCTACGTCAGGATGCCTTACCAGAGCGATGAGGAGACTGGGAAGCAAAAAGAATTCCTAAGCTCTCCGATATATAATTCCTAAGGACTCAAAACATTTTCCTAGACACAACTCGGCTGCTAAAAACGATCAAGCAATGGGGCTCCTAAGGTCGGGGAAGGCTCTGATTACCAACTTATAACGCCCTCGATGCGGCTATATCTCCCACGTGTCGAGGCACGACTTAGAGGCATAACCGCATTGAAAGCAATGTCGCAAGTCAGGCAATTATTACAACATCCCATGCAATATATAATAAAAGGGGGAGATAACATAGTTGGCTTACACTCGCCACGTCACATCAGAGTACATAAATAACATCCATCAAACAAATCACTCATGGCCCGACTACGGTGCCAAAATAGAAAAGACCCCCAACATGCGACAAGGCCCTGAATCGATAACCCCAACTAGGCACCACTACTGATCATCCGGAAAAGACACGTAGTATCGCTGAGAGTCCTCGTCGAACTCCCACTTGAGCTCGTAATCGTCAACTGGAGCAGAAACACCTGGACCTGCATCTGGAGTTGTAGTATCTGTGAGCCACAGGGACTCAGCAATCTCGCACCCTCGTGATCAAAACTATTTAAGCTCATAGGAATGGATAAGGCAAATATATGTGGAGCTGCAGCAAGCGACTAGCATATGTGGTGGCTAACTTATACGCAAAAGAGAGCGAGAAGAGAAAGCGAAGCACGAGCGAGAAACTAAGGAACATCCTGCGCAAGCATAACTCCAACACCGTGTCCACTTCCCGGACTCCGCCGAGAAGGGGCCATCACGGTAACACACACGGTTGATTCATTTTAATTAAGTTAAGTTAAAGTTATCTACAACCGGACATTAACAAATTCCCATCTGCCCATAACCGCGGGCACGGCTTTCGAAAGTTCAATCCCTGCAGGGGAGTCCCAACTTAGCCCATGACAAGCTCTCACAGTCAACGAAGGAATAGACCTCCTCCCAAGACGTTCCGATCAGACTCGATATCTCGGTAACTCAAGACACTTCGACAGGTTAAAACAAGACCAGCAACACCGCCCGAATGTGCCGACAAATCCCGATAGGAGCTGCACATATCTCTTTCTCAGGGCACACTCAGATTGTCCTAGGTACAGGTAGGCCAACCCAGAGTTGCCCCTGGTGGCCACCGGTAGCTGACAGGTGGACCAACACTCAGAGGAGCACTGGCCCGGGGGGGGGGGGGTAAAATAAGATGACCTTTGAGTCTGCAGAACCCAAGGGAAAGAAAAGGCTAGGTGGAAAATGGTAAAACCAAGGTTGGGCATTGCTGGACAGGCTTTAATCAAGGCGAAATATCAAGGGGTTCCCATTATAACCCAACCGCGTAAGGGACGCAACAATCCGGGAACATAACACCGATATGACGGAAACTAGGGCGGCAAGAGTGGAACAAAACACTAGGCGAGAGGCTGAGCCTTCCACCCTTTACCAAGTATATAGGTGCATTAAGATAACATAGCAATATCATGATATCCCAACAAGTAAATAAATGTTCCAACAAGGAACAGCTCCAATCTTCACCTGCAACTAACAACGCTATAAGAAGGGCTGAGCAAAGCGGTAACATAGCCAATCAACGGTTTGCTAGGACAATGGAGGGTTAGAGGTTCAACATGGCAATTGGGAGGCTGACAAGCAAAAGGTAGGCATCGTAGCATTGGCATAGCAAGAGCGAGCAAACTAGCATAGCAAAGATAGTAGTGATTTCGAGGGTATGATCATCTTGCCTCCACAGTTGTCAGAGTTGACTGGATCCTCACAAGCAAACTCAACGGGCTCCTCGGTAGCGAACTCGTCTCCCGGCTCTACCCAACAAGACAAACAAGCAACAAGGATACAATCAACCACGGGCAAGACCAAGCAATATGATGAAATGACGATATGCTATGCGGGATGCGATGCGGGATGCAAAATGCAAGAAAAGACAGGAAATGCATGAACCTGGCCTCAACTTGTAAAACCAAGTGTGCCACTGGATAGAGGGGATGAAATCGCTTGAAAACGATATAAAGATCATTGGAATCGGAGCTACGGTTTAGAAATGGCGAGCGTTTTAAGATACGACACCGGTCTGCGATTTACAGCAAGTAGGCATCTAAATGCAACGAAATGAACATGCTACAGACACCGAACATGAAAACAAAATACATGGCAGTGATGTACACAAGATGGTTGACAAAACACTAGCACTGAGCCATAGGCAAATTCATCCACTAAGAGGTTCAAACAAGCATGGCTAAAACGCAAATGCAAAACAGATTTCCAGACTTAGTGAAATTAACACTAGTCTGAAATTTCAGATCACGAAGCCCTCTTCGGAGCAGCAAAACAACATGACACAAAACATGAACATGACAAGTAAGAACATGGAATGGAGCTACTCAACAAGCTTAAGAAAACACCCAAAGTGACCTGGGGCCAAAAGGGTTCACAAAATACTCTACCGAGCTCACGAACATAGCTCGAACACAATCAGTTTTCAGACTTAGTGAAAACTGAGGCATGCAGAAATTTAACTCACGAAGGCATGTAAACGAGCTCGATGCACTCACTACGGTGCAAGTCATGGCAAGGAAAGAATATGACCAGCAAGAAGGCACAATGTGCTAGCTACACATGGCAAGAACAAAGGCATAGCATGCATGGAACACTAACGGTAGCATCGGCAAAATCGCAAACAAGTTGACGATCTGCCCAGATTAACAACGAAGCAAAAGTTGAGCTCGATTGAGTCAACCTAGAGCACTCCACATATGTAAACAAATACATGGATGGATAGAGCATAACATAAATATCAAAACTCCCTTACTGATCATCCTCAAAAGAGGCACGGATCACTAGGAAACAAGCTGGACATATAGCATCATGAACTAAAATATCCCAGACTTTGTGAAAATCACTAAGTCCCTGAAATCAGCAATCTCAGGTACCTCTCTTCGCAAGATTGCACAAGACAACACACACATCCTAAAAATGCATGGGTGGTACCTCTGGAAAGAAGACAAAATGCTTAACAATTCATCCCAAAGGGGCACAGGCATATCATGCATGAATTAAACATAGCAAAAATGACAAAAGTGCATGATGAACTAACGGATCTGCAATTTAACTCACGAAGCCTCCTTCTAACAGCATTTTGGGCAACAAGATGACCTCAAATGCAAATGATGCAATGGAATGAAATGATGCACACGTCGAGGCGAAGATTTTGATATATCATACGCCCAAAACGGAGCTACAGATGCGGAGATACGAGCAGTCAAACATAGCATAAAAAATTAGGGTTACGGGGATGAAAAGTCAACCTAGAGGATTTAGATCTCAGATCCACTGTTCAAGCACTGAAGCAGCCGGGTCGGGGCGCGCCTCCCGAGGCGACGCCGGCGAAGGCGGGGACGGCTGCCGGCGGGGGC
>NC_041393.1:278683182-278683552 GCF_002162155.2 Triticum dicoccoides | reverse complement strand
GGCGACGCCGGCGAAGGCGGGGACGGCGGCCGGCGGGGGCGGCGTCCAGTGGCCGGGACGGCGGCGCCGGGCGGTGGCGGAGCCGCGGCCACCGGAGATGGCAGCGGGGCGGAGCGGGGTCGGCGCGGCGGCGAACTCCGGTCGGGGGCGCGGCGGCCCGTGGCGACGGCGGCCACCGGCGCCGGAGGTGGCGGCGGCGGACGTAGGAGGAGGCGGCGGGGAGACTGCGGGCCGGGGAGGGCCCGATCCGGGCTGGCGGCGGCGATGTGGGCCTCGCCCACGTGGCGATCGGCGGTTGGACGAGGGACGCGGCGGCGGACGCGTCCGGCTGGGGGCGGACGTGTCCGTCGGTGCGGGGAGGTTTTTTTTT
>NC_041393.1:278653640-278683075 GCF_002162155.2 Triticum dicoccoides | reverse complement strand
CCGATCCGGGCTGGCGGCGGCGATGTGGGCCTCGCCCACGTGGCGATCGACGGTTGGACGAGGGACGCGGCGGCCGACGCGTCCGGCTGGGGGCGGACGTGTCCGTCGGTGCGGGGAGGTTTTTTTTTTTAAACTAGGGTTTGAGACGAGGGGATCCGGGATTTGGAGGAGGGGGTCTATAAATAGACATAAGTGGAGCTAGGAAAGTCCAAATGAGGTGCGGTTTTCACCCACACGATCGTGATCGAACGCTCTAGGGCATGGAGCAGAGTTTGGTGGGTTTTGGGCCAAATTTGGGGGGTGTTTGGCTGCAACACACACGAGGCCTTTTCGGTCCCTCGGTTAACCGTTGGAGTATCAAACGAAGTCCAAATGATACGAAACTTGACAGGCGGTCTACCAGTAGTAAACCAAGGCCGCTTGGCAAGTCTCGGTCCAATTCGGAAATGTTTAATTCCCAAACACGAAAGAAAGCTAGAGATGACCACCGGAGGAGAACGAAGCGCCGGAATGCAAAACGGACAACGGGGAAAATGCTCGAACGCACGAGATGAACATGTATGCAAATGCGATGCACGAGATGACATGATATGAGATGCATGAAAACGAAGACAACACACGGAGACAAAAACCCGAACCCGAGAAATAAATATAACTTAGCGCCGGAGACGGCAAGAGTTGGATACAAATATGGAAATTATATCTGGGGCGTTACAAATTTCCTCACCGGCAAATTCCTCAGTGAAGAATTCATAAAAATCGCCTATTCACCCCCCCTCTAGTCGACATAATGCACTTTCAATTGGTATTAGAGCAAGGTACTCCCTTGTTCTGTGTGATTTTGGTTTAACCGCCTGGAGTTTTAGTTATGTCGACCGCAGGTATGATCAAGGTCTCGGCTGGGTGTCCTACCTTTGATGGGATGGACTACCCCTACTGGAAAAACAAGATGCGAATGCATCTCGAGGCTATTGACAACGATCTCTGGTATGTTGTGGAAAATGGTGTTCCCTCTGTCTCACCCTCACTGAACGCTACCGATGTGAAGAGATTCAAGCAACTCGATTCTCAAGCGAAGAATATCATATGTGGTCATCTGAGTAAAGGACAGTATGGAAGAGTGAGTGCTTTGGAAACTGCTAAGATTATCTGGGATAGGCTGTCCAAAGTGAATGAAGGAGTCTCAACTCAGCGTGACTCTCGAGTTGATGTTCTTCGGAATCTCTTCAACCGCTTCAAAAGACTCGACAATGAAAATGTCCAACAAACCTTTGATCGCCTCACTGACATCTCAAATGAGCTTCAAGCCCTCGGTACCACTGACATCACTGACCATGAGGTGGTGAAGAAACTGTTGAGATCACTTGATTCCTCATTTGATACTCTTGGTCTGATGATACAAGAACGGGCTGACTACAAGTCTCTTGATGTTGCCGATATCCTCGAAAGGCTAAAAACTCACGAGTTCCAGCTTGCTGAAAAGAGAGATCTCTATGGTTCGAGCTATGGCAAACCACATGCCCTGAAGGCCAAGGTTGTGTCTGAGTCTGAATGTGAGGACTCCGGTAGTAGCCTTGGTGATCCTGAAGAATTGATCCAGGAGCTAGCACTGCTCGTGAAGAAATTCCAGAAGTTCTCAAGACGTAGTCGCTTTGGAAAATCCTCAAGAAGCAGTGATTCCTCATCAAGTGACTATAAGAGAAGGCTGTGCCACAAATGCAAGAAACCTGGTCATTATATTCAAGATTGTCCTCAGTGGGAAAAGGAATTGAAGAAGAAGAAATACAAGGATTACAGTTCTGATGATGCGAAGAAGAAGAAGAAATCGTCAAAATCTTCGTCATCAAAATCCTCGAAGTCTTCATCTCACAAGAAGAGCAGCTCCAAGAAGGCTCGGTCATTCATTGGCAAGGAAATGGACTCTGAAGCTGAATCTGAGGAAAATGAGGGAGAGGAGGCGTCTACAGAATCCGAATCTAGTGTGGCGAGTCTGGCTTTCGCTACAGCTTTCGTTAGCAAGTCCATCTTCAACACTGAAGAAACTGACCCCACCGACAAGCCTGATGAAGATAATGATGACTACGCTCCCACCTATTGCTTCATGGCAAAAGGTGCAAAGGTACTCAAATACACCTCCTCTGAATCTAGTGAAAATGAATCTGATGAGAATATCAAGCCCATCTACTCTAAATTTGCAAAGATTGTTGTAAAACAACAAAGGGCTTTTGAAAAGGTTCAAAACATGCTAGACAGAAGTGATGATATGTTGGGTGAAGAAATGGATCACACTAAAGCCCTGACTGAAAATCTTCAGAGACTTCAGTCTAGGTTTGATAACCTTCAAAGTCATCATAACACTCTCTTATCTGATCATGAGAAACTTTCTTATGAATTTCTTCAAAGAAAGCAAGATCTTGAGAAGCTAAGAGTGAGTTATGAAGATCTTCAGAAGGAGCGCGATTCATTACTTGCTCAACAAATCAGCACTTCTCAGAAAGAATTTGTTCCTCCATACTTAAAGTGCATTGAACGTGAATCTGCTAATTCTTCACCTAAATGTTCAAATGCTTCAACTGTTACAAATTCTTCACCTGCCTCTGCTATCACTAATTCCTCATCTGAGGACATTGCTAGTATCACTGACGATGCAGGGCTGAAGGAATTGTACATGACAGGCATGTACAAAAGCCTCAAAGGGCATCAGATTCTTCGTGATGTGCTCAAAAAGCAGATCCTCAACAGAAACCCTAGGAAAGAGGGTATTGCCTTTGAGAGGAAACTTAATGCTGATGGAACATATTGGAAGCCTGAGCAGTACCCCAAAACCTCATGGGTTTCTGCAAAGGGACCTCCAGTTGATCCATCCAAGTTATCTGGCTTTACATGTGAATCTCCTCATTCTTCTGATGAGTCATTTGACTCCAACTATAAACTGTTCAAAAATCAGAATGGTGAAGTATTTGCTAGATATGTTGGGACTAACTGCAGGAACGGTTCCCCTATGAAGAAAATATGGGTTCCCAAAAGTTATGTTGAAAGTCTTCAGGTGAATGTCCTCATGACACCACCTCTGAAGAAGAGGAACCCCAGAACAAACTCTTCATATGGACCTAATTCTTCATATGGATCCAAGTCCTCATATGGACCAAATTCCTCACATGGATCAAATTCCTCAAATGGATCAAAGTCCTCATATGACTATCATCGTGCTAACAACTCTGTTTCGCAGGGTAGAGCTAAGGGCTACGAATATGCACATTATTCTTCAAATCATTATGTTCATAAGTCCTCGAAGAATTTCTCTGCTTATTCATATGCTTACCCTAACCCCTCATATGTGAAACGAAATGGTTTGGCTTCTATGCCACCATTCTCGTATGATGCTCGCAGAGTGATGAACTCTTTGCCACCCCTTCAGATGTGGGTGGTGAAGAAAAAGAACTAATCTCTTATGCAGGGTCAGGTCTCCAGACGTGCCTTAACGTCTGAAGAATTTGCTGGGGACCTGACAAAATTGCCTGAAAGGATGCAGGCGAATCATGATGAAATAAACTTTCACACGTCCTCCTCCTGCTATATCTGTTTACTGCTTGATGAAATTCATCTGATGAACTTGATATCATATTCTTCATTTATGAAGCATATGAGATTGTAAGTTACACTAATTCATCTGCAGGATGATCAACCCAAAACCACTGAATGGGTCCTCGAAAGTGGATGTACAAATCACATGACTGGTGACAAGAATCTTTTGATGGATGCTCCCTTATCACCGTCACATCTGAAGCACATCATCATTGCTGACAAAGGCAAAAGTCAGGTATTGGGTCTTGGTAAGGTTGCGATCTCTAAGGATAAACACATGGAAAAAGTCATGCTTGTTGAGTCCTTAGGATACAACCTCATGTCAGTCTCAATGCTTTGTGATCTTGATATGGTTGTTGTCTTTGGCAAGTATCGCTGTGTTGTGATTATGGAAGCTGACAATTCCAAAGTCTTCGAAGGCTTTAGGAGAGGAGATTTGTATATTGTTGATTTCTCTACAGGACTATAACCAGCCGTGTGTCTACTTGCAAAAGCTTCAGAAGGCTAGCTATGGCATCGACGACTTGGTCACGCAGGCATGAGGAATTTGCACACGCTTGCAAAGAAGAAGCATGTCATTGGCATTGAGAATGTCAAATTCCTCAAGGATCACTTATGCGGAGCCTGTGAAGCTGGAAAAATGACCAAGGCCAAGCATCCAGCGAAGACTATCATGACCACTACTCGTCCATTCGAATTGCTTCACATGGACCTCTTCGGACCTAATCATTACTCAGCAGTCTCTAATGCTGCATCTCTATATGGTTTTGTCATTGTTGATGATTACTCTCGATATACATGGGTACACATTGTTACTTACAAACATGAAGTGCAGGAAGTCTTCAAACGATTTTCCTCGAGGGCTTCAACCAACTTTGGTGTGAAGATCAAGCGCATCAGAAGTGACAATGGAACTGAATTCAAGAATTCCGGCCTTGATGACTATCTTGATGAACTTGGTATTACTCATGAGTTATCTGCTCCTTATACTCCTCAGCAAAATGGCATCGTGGAGCGCAAGAACAGAACTCTTGTTGAGATGGCTCGCACTATGCTTGATGAATACAAAACGCCTCATCGTTTTTGGATTGATGCAATTGATACTGCGTGCCACATCATCAACAGAGTATATCTTCACAAATTCTTCAAAAAGACGGCCTATGAACTCCTCACTGACAAGAAACCCAATGTGAGTTATTTCAAAGTCTTCGGTGCTAAATGTTGGATTAGAGATCCTCACCACAATTCTAAATTTGCACCGAAAGCACATGAAGGTTTTATGCTTGGTTACGGAAAGGACTCGCACACCTACAGAGTCTTCAACATCGCTCTTCACAAGATTGTTGAAACTGTAGATGTGCAGTTCAATGAAACTAATGGCTCGCAAAGAGAGCACCTACCTTTTGTGTTAGATGAACCAGCACCTGAGGATTCTATCAAGTTCAAGGAAACTGAGGATGTCATTCCTACTAAAGAATTTGCTGAAGAATTCATTCCAGTACGCGAAGAACGTCGAGATGATGCACCTGAAGATAATGCTGAAGACAATGGTGCTGAGGAAAATGATCAAATACCTCGACGACAACCAGCTCATCCTCGCGTTGCAAAAGAAGTACAAGTTGACAAGATCATCGATGACATTGAAGCGCCAGGTCCTCTCACACGCTCAAAAGCTTCACATTTATCTAACTTTTGTGGGCACTATGCTTTTGTCTCTATCACAGAGCCCACTAAGGTAGATGACGCATTTTTGGAGCCGGAGTGGATTCATGCTATGCAAGAAGAATTACATCAGTTCGAGCTCAACAATGTCTGGGAACTGGTCAAACGTCCAGATCCTCGCAAGCATAATATCATTGGCACAAAGTGGATCTACCGCAACAAGCAAGATGAAAATGGCCTTGTGGTAAGGAATAAGGCATGACTGGTAGCTCAAGGCTACACACAGGTTGAAGGAATTGATTTCAATGAAACTTTTGCACCTGTTGCTAGACTTGAGGCTATTCGCATATTACTTGCTTATGCTAATCATCATGATATCATCTTATATCAAATGGATGTGAAAAGTGCATTCCTCAATGGTAAGCTTGAGGAAGAAGTATATGTTGCTCAACCCCTAGGTTTTGAAGATCCAAAGAATCCTGACAAAGTCTTCAGACTTAATAAGGCCCTCTATGGCCTCAAGCAAGCCCCTCGGGCGTGGTATGATACATTGAAGGAATTCTTCGTGAAGAATGGCTTCACACCCGGTTCACTCGACCCTACTCTCTTTACTAAATCTTATGATGGTGAACTGTTTGTGTGCCAAATATATGTTGATGATATTATCTTTGGCTGTACTGACCAACGTTATAGTGATGAATTTGCCTATATGATGAGTGAAGAATATCAAATGTCTATGATGGGAGAGTTGAAATTCTTCTTAGGTCTTCAAATTCGTCAACAGCGCAATGGCATATTCATATCCCAGGAGAAATACCTCAAAGATGTACTAAGGAAATTCGGCATGCAAGATTGCAAAGGCGTCAAAATTCCTATGCCCACAAAAGGCCTTCTATGCACTGATGAAAATGGTATTGACTTTGATCACAAGGTATACCGCTCCATGATTGGCTCTTTATTGTACTTATGTGCATCTAGGCCAGATATAATGCTTAGTGTTTGCATGTGTGCCCGATTTCAAGCTGCACCGAAGGAATCACACCATAAGACTGTGAAGCATATTCTTTGATATCTAGCTCACACACCAACACTAGGATTATGGTACCCCAAGGGCTCTGCTTTTGATCTCATTGGATATTCTGACTCTGACTATGCTGGTGATCGTGTGGACCGCAAGTCAACTTCTGGTACTTGTCATTTCCTCGAATGATCTTTGGTCTGTTGCTCCTCGAAGAAACAGAACTGCGTATCACTGTCTACTTCGGAAGCTGAATACATTGCTGCTGGCTCTTGCTGTGCTCAACTGCTTTGGATGAAGCAAACACTCAAGGACTATGGTGTCAACGTGAAGAATGTGCCTCTCCTCTGCGACAATGAGAGTGCCATCAAGATTGCTCACAACCCAGTTCAGCACTCGAAGACAAAGCACATTCAGATTCATCATCCTTTTCTTTGTGATCATGTGTTGAAGGGCGACATCTCCATCAAGCATGTGAAGACTGAAGAACAGCTAGCTGATATCTTCACTAAGCACTTGGATGAGAAGAGATTTAGCAAGTTGTGGTGTGAGCTAAATATCTTAGAATCTTCGAATGTTCTTTGAAAAGGACACACATCCTAACACTTATGCAAAATTGATAACTTAGATGTGCAACACATGAAGAAACGTTTTTATTCAATCAATGAAGAATAACACTCTAAGTGTGAAGAAATTAACGAAGAATTTGATTCTCAGAGCCCTACGACAATTGTACGCGGTGTCTGAAATCATTATTCTTATACGGTGGGTCACGCCACCACAAGAAGTTGAAAATCTTCAATTTGAGTTCTGAAATTCTTCTGTTTTTCAAATTCTTCAACTTTGCAAAATCTTCACTGTTTCCTTCGTTTTTCTTCATTGGCTATATATATATGAGTTCATGTCCTCTACAGCATTCACTTATAGCTATTTCTTCAAGTTGTTGTTTTTTTGCTAAGTGAATATGATCGGACCCTTCCCCCTCTATGCTGTACTCAACCCAATCTATTCACAAATTCTTCATATGCATTCTATTTGAAACTCGTTCAAAATCTTCACTGTGTCCTGGTCAGCTGAAGAAATTGCGAACGAAACTTTAAAACAAATCTTATCCAAATTTTCGGTTTTGCCGCTCAAACTGTTCCGCATCCCACGATGCATTATTATATTCACCCACGATCGTACACGATATCCACTACACAGTACGTGGGTGACACATGTCGCGTGAAGAAGAAAGGGAGGGGCACGTTCGTCCCAAATCTTCGGGCGAACAGTTTTTCACCGTGTCTATAAATACCCCTCTCCCCTTCCTCACTTCATTTACTCCGCTCGATCGCTACTCTCTCACTCGAGCTCCTCAAACCCTAGCGCCGCCGCTACTCCATCATCGCCGGTGAGGAAGAGCTTCGCTGCCTCGACCTCGTCGCCGTCGTACTCATGCCGACCGCGGAAATCTTCACTCCGCCGCCGCCGTAGCTGTCTTCCTCCGCTGAGTTAGGGCAAGGAAGATCTAACCTGACGAACTTCCCATCTGTTCTTCTCAGTTCATTGTGTTCTTCACTTCGGGTAATTAAAAGTTACTTTTATTACTCGCTTTGATTCTCAAGCTTTCCTGAAAATCTTCAAAGGTTTTTATTCTTCAAATCTTCACACATATGAACACCACACACATCATATGATCTTGAACTGTTTCTCTAAGCAATCATTTTCTTGAAGATTCCCTAATTGTGTGGATCTTCGATCTGTACAACTCTGGAACCTAAGACAAGAACGCTTAGTGAAATTCCTCAAGCTTCATCTGGTCAAATTCCTCAAAACTTGTTCTTTTCGAAAAACCTTCTCAGAACGCATATGACCTCTCCGAATTCCTCGCACCTGTACTCTGTTCACAGGTACTCATGTCTGCTGCTGACTCACTAGGTTCTCATCAACTTAACTCATTTATAGCGTTCCTCGAAGAAAAACTGCATACTTCTTTAGAGAACTCAATTGTTCAAATTCCTCAACTGAAGAATATGGCAGACGGTAAGAAGCCACAGAAAGGAGGAAAGAAACCTGAGGTTATGACTGCGTTTGAAATCCCTGAGGAAATTTATGCTGACTATTGCACACCTGATGAAGCAAAATTTGGCAAAGAAAACAAAAATCAGCGCAAGGTGCGCATTCAGAAGATTGAACGGAGATGGGCAAGGGAATGGAGGGAATACAGATATGTGACTCCAAAGTACATGAAGAAATTCGCCCTCAATCCTCCATGTCCAAGAGCTCCATTGGCACCTGGCCAAGTAGCTGACCACACAAGCATCAAACGTGGTGAGGACTTTCCTGAAGAATGGGATAAGCGCTAAGCTAAATTGGCAAGACAAGCCAAGGAGGCAGTGAAGAAATTCAATGAGGATTCTGCCACTTCTACTGCTACTGAGGCCTCGGTCAAACCGAGGAAATCCATGCCAAAGAAGCCTGCTCGTAAGCCAAGTGCTTCACCAACAGCGCCCTCACAGCCAAGTTCCTCAGCAGCGCCCTCACGGCCAAGTTCCTCAGCAGCACCCTCATGGCAAATTCCTCACACTGCTACTGCTCCATCAAAGTCCTCAGCTCCTGTGCATCTGGCTACATGTCAAAGGACTGCTGGTTTCTCGATTTCCTTTGGTGTTTCAGCAAGTTCCTCAGCTGCACCAAAGTCATCATCTGGCCCGACTCTGCTGAAGACCAAAGCAACAGCTGGACGAGGTCCTCGGCCAAGTCCAAAGAAGAAACAGGTCGCATTCCATGTGCCTTCTGATGATGAAGCTTCTGATGATGAACTTGCAGAAATCATCAGAGACAGACAGGTGAAGGCTGCTAGAGCCAAAGGCACATCTGTGCCACTGCTGTTGGATCCAAGGAAAATCCTTGATTATATTGATCTCTGGCACAAGGATCCAAACACCCCAATGCCTGATTTTCATTTGACTCCTGGACAAACTCATATGTTGACCCATTTCATCACTGAAGAGAAATGGAAGTTTTAAAAGGCAAGAGAGAAGCTCCTGAAGAAAAACATTGTCAGAATGACACCTGAGGAACTTCTCCAGGCTCAGTCTGAAATTCAAGCCCTCAGCAATGACTTTGATGCATACTATGCTGATTGGCAAGGAGCCAAAGTCAGATTCGTCAACCTGACGAAGAAATTCACCAATGTTGCAGCCCCAACGCAACATGAAATTCCTCAGGCTGGAGTCTCAGCTCACAAGACTGAAGAACATGCCAGTACCGCTGATGAAGTTCAGGCTGCTGATGAAAATGCCAGTTCCAGGGCTGATGATCCCATTCCAGCCGCTGAAGAAATTGCCAGGGCATCCACTAGTGGTGCGCCTGAAGAACCTGTAGAAGTCAGGGCAACTGCATCTGTTGCGCCTAAAGAAAATCAACCAGATTCCTCAGCTCCATCTGCACCTACACCAACTCCAATTCTTCCAAGGCTGCAGAGCGAGCTGCAGTGAAGAAAAGGAAGGCATCAGCTGCGTCAAACTCTTCGGATGCGAAGAAAATGAAGCCAACGACCAGCTCAATCGAAAATCCAATTGATGCTGTTCCGATTTCCTCCATGCCATCAAAGGACCTTGTTACTTTTGGAGAAGACTATGAGATCCCAAGCGGATCTGATGAAGAAAATCATTCTGCTGCTTCGTCAAAGCAGATTGATGAAGAAATTGAAGTGGAAGCAATCCCTTCAACCCCAATCATTTCCTTTCCTATGCCTCAGTTCACAGCTGAAGAGGCCCGTGTTGAGGAACTTGAAGAAGATGTGGATATTGGAAGCACAATGCCAGTGATGAACGATGACTTTTGGGAAAGTCAACATCCAAATTCTCCACTCTTCACCCCACTCCAAAAAATACCTCAGTCCCCTGCACCAATTGTTCAAATGGGCTCTGAAGAAACTCATCCCACTTCATCTGTCCATGAAGAAATTCCAGCCAGTAGTGCTGATGAACCTGCTACTGCTGATCCTCAGACTGCACCTTTTGAGGAACAAGAAATTCCTCAGCCTGAAGAACCTGAGCTCACGATTCCTGAGGTGGTGATGCAACTCACTGACACCCCTCTGCCAAAGCAAAAGAATCCGTTCTCAAGCAAACAGAAGTTCAAGGCTGAAGATTTCTTTGCCGAGCACGTATTCTTCACTGATTATAATCCATATGATTCTGCTCGCATAAGGAAGAGGCGTTTCTGGACTGCCAGCCAAGCCAATTTCTATTCCTCAGTGCTCTTCAACAAAGACAAAGTCTTCGATCATGCACATATTCCTCATGTGGTCATGGAGTCTCTGCCAGGCTTTGAGCCAGTCCTCAGTGTTCTTCACGACGCAGGACTTCTGAATTTCTGCATTGATATCTGTGACTGGAATGAAGAACTCATTCTTCAATTCTATGCAACTCTGCACATCACCAGAGATGCTGAAGACGTGAACTCATGGGTATTAGACTGGATGTCTAAAAATACTCACTACAAGGCACCAGCAACTGAATTGCTTCGTGCTCTACCACTTAGTCCTCCACTTGATGGTGCTCATTGTATCTACAACGAACCAGAACTTTCAAATCACTATATGCAAGTGCTGATGAAGCCCTTGAAGCCAAGGCAGGCCCCAAGAACCAAATTCCTCGTCAAGGAATTATTGTATGTGCCTCGGACTGTCTATCGAATTCTGACAAAGACAATGAGTCCTATCAAAGGCCACGACTCAAATGATGAAGAAGTCGTTGGCATCATGAAGAATATGCTTTTCAACATCATTCATGGCGTTCCCGTCAACTTCCATGATTTCTTCATGAGGACTCTGGCCAATATTGCTATGTCACCATTTGAGCTGAAGCCCTATGCTCCTTGGATTATGAGATTCATCAGGGCAAGATCTTCACTGAATTACAAAGCTGACACTCTGAACCACGGTAGCTACTTGCCTCCCATTGAAGTCCTCAAACGAACAGTTTCATCAGCTGATGATAAAGGCAAGGCCGCTGCTGTGATTGATTAAGGCATTCGTCCATTGGATGGTCAATTTCGCAAGGCTGCATCTTACTCTACCAATGACGATTCTCCCACACATGACTCTGCCGCAAATACCTCAGCCAAGCAAAATCCTCAAGCCACAGCACCCAGGGTGATGACTGACCGTGAGTTACTCCTTAGTCTTCATTAAAAGGTTGATCGCAATCATAAATGGGTCAAGCGTCAGTTTGGTTCAATTCTTCACAACATGACCTCAACACACAATGCAGTGTAGAAAAACCAATACTACCTCCATGAAACCTTCAACCGTACCTGGGCTGTTCTCTCTCATGTCTACAGCGCTGCAGATCTGAAGAATATGGGTCTCAACGAAGAATTTGACTGGTCTGCACCTCCACCGAAGAAATTCAAGAAGGTCAAAATTCCTTCCTTGGTGGCTAGCTCTTATTCCTCATCGCGTGACACTGATGAGTATGAAGATTTGGACGACACTGCGGCAGGCCCTACTACAACAACCGACCCCAACAACGCTGGCGCTCCTCCATCAACTTGATATTCTTCAGGGGCGTTAGTCCTCAGTTTCAATCCTTTTGGTCATTTGATGACAAAGGGGGAGAAATCCGAGTTAGTCTTCAAGCGGGTTTATATTAAGGGCATTTTTTAAAGTTACAACTCTCGTTCTTCTGAAACTTCTATGTGGATCGAGTTGTAATCTTAAACCCGATGGTGCGCTGATACTTTGATTGCATTATGCTTTGCATGCTTATTCCTCGTTAATGACATTGCACGCATGCTGAATCACATCAGGCACCATATTTCATCATGCATTTCAAATTCTTCATATTATATATCAAATGCGTGTATGAATTACAAGATATAGGGGGAGATCTCCATGATTCAACTCTTCAAATGTGCATTGCCTCAAAAGCAAATTCCTCGCTATGCACATCTTCAGGGGGAGTTCTACTATATCTTGTAATCAAATTCCTCAATATCAGTGTATACACTTCATATGTTTATCCCCGTTGAAAACTTAACCTATGTTGTCATCAATCACCAAAAAGGGGGAGATTGTAAGTGCATCTAGTGCCCCTTAGTGATTTTGGTGTATTGAAGACTTATAGGTTAAGGGACTAATGCGTTTGTGAGTGTACACAGGTCTATAAGTCTATGAGGAGTTTGATATTTACAGAGAAAGTCGACCCCTAAAAATGAAGTTCTTCAACTGAAGACTTTGATATTCTGAAGACTTTGAAAGTGAAGAAATTGGTGTGACCTTGAAGACTTGGTATTCATTTGTGGAACATGAAGCGTGAAGACTTTTGTTTTCGTAGTTTCATTTTCTCTTTCTTGAGTCATAGGAAACACCGTACTGTTAAAGGGGGTCGAGGAAATACTAAGGAAAAATTTCCATGTGATGCTCAACTCAAAATCCTACACCTACCAATCCCTTCGAGTGAAGCCTTTGGAAATCTCATACAGTTCAGTCACTTTCTTCAGTGACAGAGACGAAGTTCTTCTGGTCACTGATGAATTTGTTCTGACTGAGGAGTTAGGAATTCGTCAGTGTGAATTACCTACGCAGTGAGGTACATGATAGCCCTGAGGAATTTGAGAGTCAAATTTCCGACCGTTGCTGTGCTGCGCGCCAGCTGTCCCAAAATATCTTATCCACCTAACGGTCATATCATTGAGGGGCATTTATCTCTTATCATGTCGGGCTGCTCCCTAGGCTATAAATAGCCGCCCCCTACAACCACTAGCTGGTTGGCTGCTCCGAGAGAACTTGACACTTGTCATTTGAGAGCAACCCATTCTCCGAGGACTTTGAGCGAAAATCATCGAGTGAGGAAAACCCAAAACCAAACCCCTACAAACCCAAAGTGATTGATCATCACTGAAGAAATTGATCTTGCGTGGATCCGACGCTTGTTACCTTTGAAGACTGTGCTTCTTCCAGACGGTTAGGCGTCAAGGTCTAGAGCATCCAAGAGGAATTGTGGATCGCCGAGTGACCAAGTCTGTGAAGGTTTGGAAGTCGCCTGAAGACTTACCACGAGTGATTGGACAAGATCTGTGTGATCTTAGTTCAAGGAGAATACGGTGAGGACTGGGTGTCCTGAGCTACGTGCTCAGCGACTGGGTGTCCGGGACTGTGTATCCTCGAGTTTAAATACTCAGCCGCTCCAACCAGACGTACAACTGAGACAGCAGTTGGAACTGGTCTACCAAATCATTGTCTTCACCAACCTACTGGTTCTATTTCCTCAACCCTTTCATTTCCTCATTACTGTGTTGAGTGTTTGTTCATATCTGTGTTTGAAGACTTTGACTGAAGACTTTCTCAATTTCCTCAGTTCAATTTCTTCAGTTTGTTTGTCTTCATCTTGTGTTATCCTATGATTACGCTTTTTGTACTCTGTGCTAGTCTTCATTTCATCATGACGACCATGCTTGTATTCTGTTAGGCTTACTTCTGAGTACTTATTCCGCTGCTAATAGTTCTTCGCTAAGGAATTTCCTCACCGGCAAATTCCTCAGTGAAGAATTCATAAAAATCGCCTATTCACCCCCCCTCTAGTCGACATAACGCACTTTCATTTATGAGACTAACCAAGGCAAGAACAAGTTCATATGCAAGGGTCAACTACAACAACCTTGACAAAATTGAATAACATGTAAACAATCTGCCAGGAAACATTTTATAGCAAAAGTAGAGCAAGAAAATGACATGCTAGACTACTCCACAATTGCAAACAGGGGCATGAATAGATATATAATAACCATGTATTCAAAACATCCTTAGTGAAGTATCTCAAAATATGCTTGGATCTCTCTGTAGCATGAAGTTTACATGGCATAAAAATAACAGCAGAACAGGGACTGAAATCAGCAACATCACGAAGCCTAGTTTGCATGCTTGTTCTAGTCACCACATTGATCACAAAAATACATGTCATACACCCCCGTAAAGATGGAATGATGTATCACAATACATGTAGACATCAACCTCATAGGATGCACACATCAAACATGGCAAAAATGACAAATGAGCATGTTCTGTTAACAGACAACAGACAACATTATATAGCACTCTTGCAACGATGATTCAGGCATCAAGATGGACTCAAATGAACATGGTGCAATGGAACAAAATGAAGAGCATAACTCAATGAACAATTAAACATATTATACGCACAAAACGGAGCAGTATGCAGAGAATTATGGCATGATGAACAGGGCATGATAATGTCCAAAAATCAGGGACTTGGGGGAAATATCGGGGTCAACCTGAGATCTGGATCGGGGCACGGACTTCGAAGCTCGTCGAAGAACTCGCCGGAGTTCGGGGAGGAGGAGGGAGGTGAGGCCAGAGAGGAGGCGCACGGAGGCCGAGGTCGGCGGAGGAGCGGCGAAGGGCGGCGGAGTCGCACGGCCACCGGCGGGAGATGTAGGGCCACAGCGGCGGGGAGGGTTGCCGGGGAGGCGGCGACCGGCGGCGGACGGCGCGAAGGCCGAGGCCGGCGAAGGCGGGGTCCGGCGAGGACGACGCGGGGCGCGGTATGCGCTAGGGTTCCGGCGGCGGGGGCGCCGAGCAGAGGCGGGGGCGCGGGCGCGGGGCGGCGGCGGGCGCGCGGGCGTCCCACAGGCGGGCGGCGGCGGCAGATCGGGCCGGGCGGGCCCCGCCTGGGCACGGCGGGCCACGGCCGCGGAGAGGAGGCCGGAGGCCAGGTGGCGAGGCGCGGTTGGCTGAGGCGGCGGGGTTGACAACGTGGCGCGATCTGATTGGATGGAGCGACGTGGTCAGCGAACGTGTCCGGCGCGGGCGGACGCATCCGACGGCGCGAGGAGGAAAACTGCTAGGGTTCATCCGCGAATTTCGGGGGGAGGGGGTAATTTATAGATAGAGGGAGCTAGGTGACTCCAAATGGGGTGTGGTTTTCGCCCACACGATCGTGATCGAACGACTGAGAGCATGGAGGGGGTTAGGATGGGTTATTGGGCTGATTTGGAGGGGTGTTGGGCTGCACACAAAAGAGGCTTTTACGATTACCCGGTTAACCGTGGGAGTATCAAACGACCTCCAAATGGCACGAAACTTGACAGGCGGTCTACCGGTGGTATACCAAGGCCGCTTGGCAAGACTCGGTCCATTCCGAGAACGTTTAACACCCGCTCACGAAAAGAGACAAGAGGGGGACACAGGAGGACATAGGAGTGTCGGATTGCAAAACAGACAACTGGGAAAATGTTCGGATGCATGAAACGAACACGTATGCAAAGTGAAATGCACATGATGACATGGCAAAATGCAACATGCAAGAAAATGACATGGCAATGATGGAGAATAATTGGCAGACACCTGGCGCAACGAATCCGGGGCATTACATCATCGTGCGCTATCATGTTCAGCTCGGCGGATCAGCTCAAATGCACGGCCACAGCAGGAGTCCTCCCGATGCTTTGCTCCCCGATCATAAGAAATGTACAAGTCACCAGGACCCTCATCGATGGCGGAGCAGGGCTCAATGTCCTATCCGTTGAAATTTTCAATAATCTCCAAGTGCCATACAATCAGCTGCAGCCAACCAAGCCCTCTCAGGAGTCACCGATGGTTCCACGGTTCCGATAGGGCAGGTCCGCCTTCCTATTACCTTCGGGAAGCGCGACAACTACCACACGGAGCTCATTGACTTCGACGTCACTCTCATCCACCTGCCGTACAACGCCATCCTCGGGTACCCAGCCCTGGCCAAGTTCATGGCCGTGACCCATCACGGCTACAATGTCCATAAGATGCCAGGAAGCGGCGGAGTCATCACTGTGCCTTGTGAAGAGAGAGAGACGTTGTGTGTTCCCTGGAACATGCCTTCCAAGCCGCATCAATTGAAGACCCAGATCACAGGAATGGGAGGCCTCCCGAAGCTGCTCCTAAGAAGAAGAAGACATTGCCTAGCGCGACCCCTCAGGAGGCAGGCCCCTTAGGGTCCGCGCCCGTTCAGGGGGCACCTCCTTCTATCGCATAGGAAGGCGCGCCCGGCGCCCTCCTCGAGTAGGGCTCGGCGGCTCTCTTCTGGAGGGCCATCGAATTTGCTAAGATTACGAGGGAGGCGCTCGGGCACCAGTTGGAGGCGTGCTTCAATGCACGTTTCCCTCAGGAGGAAGCAAGGCAAGGAGGGCCAAACCCTCAGGAATTCATTCGCGAGATCATTCAGGAGTTGCAGGAGCCAAGAGTTATGAGTGGCAGCCGCCGCTTGCCCGCCGTAGCTCCCCATCCAGGCGAGCATGGTGGGCTGCGCGTCTACATCAATATACCAGGACTCAACCAAGCCGCCTCTCAGGAGCGCCTGTGGCCCTCACGCGTGGGGCGCTGCGAAGGCCCACCCCACAGCTATGTTCGCATGCCTTACGGCCTGCCGAACACGGCTACGGTGCGTCAGCGCCTCATGAGGAGCATCTTGGAGGCTCAGGTGGTTAGGCATTCCGTAGTCCTGGCGGAGATGGAGATGGTCCGTGAAGAGCCGCCAGCACCTCCAGAGCCTCCCGAGGCCTCTAGGCCTGGGGGCTCGTGAAGATCGTCTGCCGCAGCGCACGCCGTCCGGTACTTCAGCATCCCTCCATCTTCAGCATCATCAGGTGACATACTTCGAGTTTCATTTTCAGCTGGCTGCGCCCCCCCAGGGCTGCATCATTCCCAGGCCGTGTGGGTCCGTCCCTGCATCGTGTATCCTCTTTAGTTCATGTTTTCAGCTTACTTTATCGGGGGCGCCCCTCGGGCTGCATTATCCCCAAGCCACCCGGGCCAGACCTGGTGGCATGTATCCCTCTCGCGTTTATTCAGGTCGTGCGTTTGACCCATCACGATCGTTGTTTGATGCTTGCCTATGGCACCCTTCTTTCTTCATGTCGGCTGCTTGCACATTAAAGGGGGGCTCCTGAGCATCGCGACTCATGGGCTCTTACTGGCTCTCCAGCCCTCACCCTCTGGCCTTGTCCACGACGTCGCGACCTGGCATACCAGCGACGGCTGAGCCCCGCTCGAGGGTCGGGACCCGAGGACATAGAGCACCGACATCTAACCAAATCTGCAGGGACACATCACAAGTAAAGGCCAAGAGCCGGGCGCAACCCGCCTTGAGGTAGGTCCCATGGAGTCCCGCACTGGCTCACGGGTGCCCAGATACACCTCGCCAGGCCCTACCGTGCCTGCCACATGTTAGGGCGGGGTTGTATACGCCCCGGGAGCTCCTCCCAGAGGGGAGCCCCCTCCCACGCACCAGTGGAAGCACCATGCTCCGCGCTGGCTGACGACACTGTCGAGGAGCGGCTATGCCCATACACATACGGAAGCGCTATGCTCCGCGCTGGTGATAAACAACTAAGGGTGGCCCCCGGCTGCATCAACCTCAGGGAGCCCAGAGCTCAATGTCCGGCCTCATCATAACGCCTCCCATCGGGAGTGCCGCACGAGGGGGCTGGGCACGGGGGCTGCACCCGGGTCACGCCCAGGCGCACGCCACCTAGCCAAGCCCCTCGGGCCTGGTTCGTCGCACGCCTCTCCCCGAGCGGAGCCAAGGTACGAAGGCCGTTTGAACGTCAAGGGGGACTCCTGAGCATCACGACTCAGGAGCCTAACTGGTCACGTAGCCCCTCACCCCTTAGTTCCGAAAGGCTAACGGCGGTTGAGGTATGCACGGGGTCGGGCTCTGCCGACATAGAACGGTAAATTCACCCATGCATCTCACCTCCCTTCTTGTTGTTCGTGCGTCAAGGGGGACTCCTGAGCATCACGACTCAGGAGCCTAACTTGTCACGTAGCCCCTCCCTCCTTGGTCCCGTCCTGGTTTCCGGTTAGGGCTAACGGCGGCTGAGGTATGCACGGGGCCGGGCTCTGCTGATGTAGAACACAAGCAAGTAGGAAGGAAAAACGCAAATATCAAGAAATTCAAAAGCAAATAATACAATCCATAGAGTACTTTGACAACGCCAAACACAAGTTTAAACGCCTCCACGAGGCAGAATGCATGTTGCAGGGATTAAAAGCAGGACGGGAGCCGCGAAGGAGTCACTTTTGGGCGGCGCCATCACTGGTGACGGCGCTACGCTGGGCAGCTTCGCCTCGAGGAGCCTCCAGACCGGCAGCGCCTCACTTCGTCTTGGTGTTGAAGGCCTGGAACTTCGCCAGTAGAGCCTCTGCGCGACCCTTCACGGCCTCAGTAACGACGGCGGCAAGATTGCCGCTCACAGGCTCCAGCAGACTGTCGAGGTCAACACTCGGGTCGCGGAGGTAGACATGGGTGAAGACGCGCGTTAGCGCCGCAGAAGAAAGGACGCGCGCATCAGCCTCAGCCATGGGGCCAAGGCCGAGGCGACATCTTCGAGGGCGCGGACCAGGAAGGGAAGAAGCTTGGCGGGGCCCTCCTTGGCGCCGGCCAGCGGGCTTTCTAGGCCGCTGTCATAGAGCGACTTCAGCAGGGTGTGAGCCTTCACCTCCAGCTTCGCAAAGGCCACGCGGTCCTCGGCCAGGACCCGCGCCTTGCCGTCCAGCTCGATCTTCTTCGCCTCCAAAGCCTACTCCAGCGCACCCAAGCGGCCTTGGCGTTCGTCAAGCTCGGCATCCCGGTCCTTGGTGGAAGCCTCGCGAGCCTTCAGGTCTTTCTCCTTCTCCTGGTGGACACGGGCCTCCTTGACAAGCTGGTCGCGCAGGCCTTGCAGTTCACTCTCCAGCACCTTGTAGCAGCCCTAGACATCCGCAGCCTCACCCAAGGCGGCGTTGCGAGCGGCCTTCGCCTCAAGGACGGCCTGCTTCTCCTCGCCGCAGGCTGTCGCAGCCTGGGCCAGCGCTGCTCGGACTGAAACATCAGAGCGGACCAAGCCAGAGACCAACTCCAGGCGCCCGGCCGCCAAGCGGGGGTCGGCTCCCAGAAGATCTTTCCGCAACCGGTGTAGCTCAGCAGCGGCACGATCCAGAACAGTAGGAGGAGCCGGAGAGACAATGGTTGGCGGAGTAGGAGGCAAAGACGGCAGCGTAATCACAATGCCATGAGTCAGGACCTTCTGCGCCCCGACGGCTGCGGCGGTGGCGTCAGGCAAAGACACCGCGGGAGTCTCTTGGGCCATGGGGGATGAGCTTGCTCCAACTGGCCCCGCCAGGCCTCGCAAGGATTACCGGGCAGGAGAGGGCCGCCTCTTGTCACCCCCTTCTCCCGCGAATGGGGGTGCTGCCTCGGACGAAGCCTCAGGAACCCCCTTCAGCTTCTTCGCCGCAGGCACCGGCCTAGCCAAGGAATATGGACGTCAAGCCTCAACAACAAAGCAGGAAGCAAAACGAGAATCGAGCACTTACTCATCATCACTCGCGGGCTCAAGCAACCTCCGGCCGAACTTGAAGCCCAAAAGCCGGATGCTGGGGTCAACTTCAAGAGGTTCGGGAGCAGGAGGAGTGTCTGCGGATCGCCTCGGAGTCGGAGCGGACCCGCGGGGAACCAACACCGTCCTGTCCATCTTCGAGATCAGGGGCGAGCTCTCGCCACCCCGCTCGTCGCCATCCTCGTCGTCATCCGGCATGAGGTGAAGAGTGCGGGACCTACACCGAGGAAGGGGCGTTCTCGACTCCCCATCGGTCGCCTCCGAATCGGGCTCCTTGTCCTCCTCCTCCTCTTCTTCCTCCTCTCCGCTGGAGTCGCTGGAGGATACATTCACCGTCGCCAGGGCCGCCGGGGCCTCAGGAACCTCCGCGGGCACAGGCCCGCCCTCGTCGAAAGCGGACATGGAGTTCACCACCTGCTCCCAATCATCCCGAAGGAACAAGGCACGGGTGCATCCTCCAACGTCGCCACGTTTCCCACAACCAAGGATTGGAGGACCGCGGCTAGATCCTCGTCGGCCAGGGCTTTGGGGTTCAAGCGAAGGGAGGCATCGGCCCTCCCAAGCATCCACAGCGGGAGCGAGTGTTCCCGGAGCGGAGCCACCCGATGCTCCAGGAACTCCCTCAGGAGCGACGCCCCGGTCAGTTTCGCCGTCGCCATGTTGTCCGGCCACAGGTCCGCATCCATCTTCTCCAGCACCGGCCTCGCACGGGGATCAACGAGCTCCGCGCGGGACCAAGCGTCAACGGACATGGGCTGCCCCGTGGGCAGAATCAGCCGGGAGTGGGTGCGCCCAGCATCCACCATGACCCACTTGCTCCTGAAGCCCTCAATTCTCTTCCCGGGCTTCGAGATGGCGTTAGAGCTGTCGTGCATGATAAAGCTCGCGCACGTGGTGATGGGGCCATGGGAGACCCGGAGGTAGAAGTAATGGCACAGCAAGGCCACCGAAGGCCTCACCCCAACATGAGCCTCGCAGTAGTAGGCGAAAATCGCCAGGAGGAGAACGGAGTTGGGATGGAGGTGCAGGGCTTGTAGATTGTAATGGTGAAGAACATAAAGGAAGAACTCGGAAAAAGGAGGCACCAGACCGGCAGCGATGGCGCTCACGAAGAGCGGGTAGAAGGTGCTCCCTCTGCCCTCAGGAAGGGCGGTGCCGACCTTGAGCGCGGCCGCCCCGTCGTGGCCTCGCGTCGCCATCATCTGGCGCGTCCGAGCAAGATTCTTCTCCGACACATTCGGAGGATCCAAGGCGGGCAAGTACCATGCTCCGGCTGGGGTCTGGCGAGGCGCCATGCCTTGCTAGGATGCAGAGTTGGAGTGGATCTGGGGATTTCGGAAGCAAGAAGGACAGGAGCAAGAAAGGAGATCTGGGCAATGAAAGAGAAGGCAAAGAAAGTAAGCCTGGACAGGTACCGCTCCCTTATCAGCTTGTGCAATTGCCGAGGCGTCGTGGGGGAGCCAGGACGCCCACGTCCAATCAACCGCCACGCGGCGCCCAAGGCCGCATGCTATTGGGGCCCGCGGCGCTTCGCACTTGCCTCTTTGCTTCTCTGCTAAGCCAAGTCCAAGCGCGCCTTGGTCCTGGGGGCTACTGTCGGCATTCTGGGAACGGGGGTATCCAGACTTGCCTGCCTGCGGCCTACGGCGTGGCCCAATACGGCCCATCTACATCAACACATGCTCAAGACCCTCGTGAGGGGCCAAGCCTCGCGGGGCGGACGACAGGAGGCTCCTCGGGCACGGCCTCGTCAAGCTGGCTCGTGAAGAGGCAGAGAGATCAAGGCGGGGTACCTCACGAGGTGCCCGTGACGCAAGCCATGATGACCAAGGCGCAGGCGGGCGCCGGCCTGCGCAGAGTCCTTGTTTCCCCTTTGGTGCAAAGGGGGCAAGCGCAGGCAAGGGTATCAAGCAAAGGCAACCATTTCGGTGCAACAAGACCAAGACCAACAGGACGGCAGAATGGAGGTCATCGTGGAGCCCAAGCCAGCGTCATCATCAGGGTCTTTTGGCAGGCGAGGACCAACTTTAGTCAGGATAAGTGTACTAGATGTTCCCCTTCAAAATGGCCAATTGTTGGCGCCCTTCCAGCTCAATATTTGGGAAGAGGCCCGAGGCCTTCGCCTATAAATAGGACTAGCCACCCACAGGGTAGAAGAGAGATCTGATCGGATCCGCATCCAAGACACAGAGAGAGAGAGGCAACTGAACTCCCCTAGCAGTTCATCGCCTCAACCAAGAACAGACCCTCGCGAGGATATTCTTCCCTTGTACGATTCCTCATCAGCCCCAGAGGCAATCCACACACCACAAACTGGAGTAGGGTATTACACCACAATGGTGGCCTGAACTAGTATAAATCTTATGTCCCTAGTGTTGTTCTTCGTGCGAGGCGGTGAAACATGGGTAGGCTGAGGGTGTGATCTCCACACGCACCCCAGTGTTCGAACCTCAAGGTTGTGCCGGAACCTGAAATCTGACACTTATTACAGTTGAAGAAAAGACTATCACCTATAGTGATCCTATTGTTCCTACTACTTATGTTGAGAAACCTCCTTTTCCGGTTAGGATAAAGGATCATGCTAAAACTTTGACTGTTGTTTGTACGAGTAATACTAGGACTTATACACCTCCTGAGCAAATCAATGTTGAACCTAGTATTGCTATGGTTAAAGATCTCTTGGATGATGATTTAGATGGGCATGTTATTTATTTCTGTGATGAATCTCCTAATATTGCTAGATCAGATACTAAGATACATAGACCTGTTGTAGGCATGCCTATTATTTCTGTTAAAATTGGAGATCATTGTTATCAGGGCTTATGTGATATGGGTGCTAGTGCTAGTGCAATACCTTATACCTTATATCAAGAAATTATGCATGACATTGCACCCGTTGAATTAGAAGACATTGATATTACTATTAAGCTTGCTAATAGGGATACCATTAAACCAGTTGGGATTGTTAGAGATGTTGAAGTTTTATGTGGGAAGGTTAAATACCCTGCTGATTTTCTTGTTCTTGGTTCCCCACAAGATGATTTTTGTCCCATTATTTTCGGTAGACCCTTCTTGAATACAGCTAGTGCTAAGATTGATTGGGAAAAAGATATTGTCATCGTTGGCTTAGATGGTATGTCTCATGAGTTTAATTTTGCTAAGTTTCATAGACAACCACGTGATATGGAACCACCTAGTAAAGATGAAATTATTGGTCTTGCTTCCATTGTTCTGCCTCCTACTCATCCGTTAGAACAATATTTGCTAGACCATGAAAATGATATGTTTATGAAGGAAAGAAGGGAAATAGATGAAGTGTTCCTTAAACAGGAACCTGTGCTTAAACATAATCTTCCTGTTGAAATTCTCGGGGACCCCCCTACACCCAAGGGTGATCGTGTGTTTGAACTCAAACCATTACCTGATAATCTTAAGTATGCTTATCTTGATGAAGAGAAAATATATCCTGTTATTATTAGTACTAACCTTTCAGAGCAAGAAGAAGAAAGGTTATTGAAAACTCTGAAGAAGCACCGAGCTGCTATTGGATATACTCTGGATGATCTTAATGCATTAGTCCCACGTTATGCCAACACAAAATTTTGGTGGAAAAAGATGCCAAACCAGTTAGAGATCCTCAAAGACAACTAAATCCAAAGATGAAAGAAGTGGTAAGAAAGGGGATACTAAAGCTCCTTAAGGCAGGTATAATTTATCTCATTGCTGATAGTGATTGGGTAAGCCCTATCCATTGTGTTCCTAAAAAGGTAGGTATTACCATTGTTCCTAATGATAAAGATGAATTGATCCCGCAAAGAATTATTACAGGTTATAGGATGGTAATTGATTTCCGTAAGTTAAATAAGGCTACTAAGAAAGATCATTACACTTTACCCTTTATTGATCAAATGCTAGAAAGACTATCCAGACACACTCATTTCTGCTTTCTAGATGGTTATTCTGGTTTCTCTCAGATACCTGTGTCAGCGGGAGATCAATCAAAAACTACTTTTACTTGCCATTTCGGTACTTTTGCTTATAGATGTATGCCTTTTGGTTTATGTAATGCACCTGCCACCTTTCAAAGATGCATGATGGCTATATTCTCTGATTTTTGTGAAAAGATTTGTGAGGTTTTCATGGATGACTTCTTCGTTTATGGATCCTCCTTTGATGATTATTTGAGCAACCTTGATCAAGTTTTGCAGAGATGCGAAGACACTAGTCTCATCTTGAATTGGGAAAACTGCCTATTTATGGTTAATGAAGGCATTGTCTTGGGGCATAAGATTTCCGAGAGAGGTACTGAAGTTGACAAAGACAAAGTTGAGGCTATTGAAAAGATGCCATGTCCCAAGGACATAAAAGGTATAAGAAGTTTCCTTGGTCATGCCGGTTTTTATAGGAGGTTCATTCAGGACTTTTCTAAAATCCCTAGGCCTCTGACTAATTTATTGCAAAAATATATTCCTTTTGTCTTTGATGATGATTGTGTAGAACCATCTGAAATACTTAAGAAAGCTTTGATCACTGCACCCATTGTTCAGCCACCTGATTGGAATTTACCTTTTTAAATTATGTGCGATGCTAGTGATTATGCTGTAGGTGCTTTTCTAGGGCAAAGAGTCGATAAGACATTGAATGTTATCCAGTATGCTAGTAAGACTCTTGATACTGCCCAGAGAAATTATGCTACTACTGAGAAAGAGTTCTTAGCAGTTGTGTTTGCATGTGATAAGTTTAGACCTTATATTGTTGATTCCAAAGTTACTATTCACACTGATCATGCTGCTATTAAATATCTTATGGAAAAGAAAGATGCTAAGCGTAGGCTCATTAGATGGGTTCTCCTGCTCCAAGAATTTGATTTACATATTATTGATAGAAAGGGAGCTGAGAACCCAGTTGCAGACAACTTCTCTAGGTTAGAGAATGTTCTTGATGACCCACTGCCTATTGATGATAGCTTTCCTGGTGAACAATTAGCGGTCATTAATGCTTCTCGTACTGCTCCCTGGTATGCTGATTATGCTAATTACATTGTTGCTAAATTTATACTGCCTAGTTTCACATACCAGCAAAAGAAAAAGTTCTTTTATCATTTAAGACATTACTTTTGGGATGATCCACACCTTTATAAAGAAGGAGTAGATGGTGTTATTAGACGTTGTGTGCCTGAGCATGGACAGGAATAGATCCTACGCAAGTGTCACTCTGAATCTTATGGAGGACACCGCGCTGGAGATAGAACTGCACACAAGGTACTACAATCTGGTTTTTATTGGCCTACTCTCTTCAAACATGCTCATAAGTTTGTCTTATCCTGTGATGAATGTCAAAGAGTAGGTAACATTAGTAGACGTCAAGAAATGCCTATGAATTACTCTCTTGTAATTGAACCGTTTGATGTTTGGGGCTTTGATTATATGCGACCTTTTCCTGCCTCTAATGGTTATACACATATTTTAGTTGTTGTTGATTACGTTACTAAGTGGGTAGAAGCTATTCCAACTAGTAGTGCTGATCATAACACTTCTATTAAAATGCTTAAAGAAGTTATTTTCCCGAGGTTTGGAGTCCCTAGATATCTTATGACTGATGGTGGTTCACATTTTATTCATGGTGCTTTTCGTAAGATTCTTGCTAAGTATGATGTCAATCATAGAATCGCATCTCCTTATCATCTGCAGTCTAGTGGTCAACTAGAGTTGAGCAATAGAGAGCTCAAATTAATTTTGCAAAATACTGTGAATAGATCTAGAAAGAATTGGTCCAAAAAACTTGATGATGCATTATGGGCCTATAGAACTGCATACAAAAATCCTATGGGTTTGTCTCCTTATAAGATGGTTTATGGAAAAGCGTGTCATTTACCTCTTGAACTTGAACATAAAGCATATTGTGCTTTTAAACAGCTCAACTATGACTTCAAACTTGCCGGTGAGAAGAGGTTGTGTCGGGGAAGCTGATCCACGAACACCTATGGGGCCGGCGGACCGGGCCCCTTTCCGTTTGGCGGGGGGCGGAGATTGCACGAAGAGCGGATCGAGGTGAAGCACACGAGCAGTTTACCCAGCTTCGGAGCTCTCCGAAGAGATAATACTCCTACTGCTGCTTGTTCAAGGGGTCACCGACAAGTGGCAACGCAGAGAAGGGTAAAAGCGTAAAAAGTGTGTGGTTGGTACACCTACTTGCACAGTGTATCCTACCTAACCCTGACAGCAGGGGACAAAGGCATTAAATGCCCGTCTGTGTCGCCCAAACAGTGCAGAAAGGGACCGTCAGGAACGATATCATAACATAGAAAATCTCTACCCAAAATAGAGTTATATTACAAAATAGCTTGTCGCAGCTCTAACAGATTGTTCTCATGACATGATTAGCAGCGACAAGGAAAAAGAAACGGGCGGTCTAATCTACGCGATCGCCCTCAACCCTCTTGATCTCGCTCACCTTGTCCACAATGGGTGCGACAAAGGCCTTGAGCGCATCCAGATCAGCATCCGGCGGCAAGGATTTGAGGACGTTGGTGAGGTTGAGGCCTGGATTGCGGAAGGCCACCTTCACCAGCACCTTCTGAAGAGCCCCCGCGCAGATCCTACGCGACTCGTCGGCCAGCTGCTTTGGGATCTTCTCCCGGAGTCGCTGGAGTGCCGTCGCCACGCCCTTGAAGAACAGGCTGAGCTTGGCGCTAGGTTGGACGTGCTCGTCGGAGGAGTACCCGAGCTCCTCCATCCCCAGCTGCGCCAGCTCCCCGTTGATGGCGGCGGCAATATTCACCAGACCCTCAGTCCAGTGCTCCACAGTCTCCCTGAAGGCGTCGTGGGTGGCAGCAGCATTCGCCAGTAGCGCCTCGTCGGCCTTGATCTTCTCCGACAAGGCCACCTCCCGCTCCCTGGCGCCGTCTAGCGTCTGAGTCAAAGTGGCTAGCTTCAACTCGAGGTCCGCGTTGGAGTCCTTGGTGGCGCTGAGCTCCTTGCTCCTCTCTGCGAGAAGGCCCTGCAGTTCACCATGAGCGGCAGCATCCTTCTCGCGCTCACGCTTGAGAGCGGCAAGCTCCTCGCCACTCGCTCTGAGATCAATGTCCAGCTGCGCTACCTTTGTCTCCAGCTCCTTCTTGGTGCCTCGGCAGCTGCGGCTGCATCCTTTGCCTCCTTGAGAGCCCCGCCAATTGCTTGCTCCCGCGCGGCAAGTTCCTCCTCGTGGCTGTCAAGGTTCACCTTGCGCTGCGCCAACTCTCCTTCCTGCGCGAATAAGTTTTCGGCGACAAGCCGTTGCTTCTCTTCAGCTTCAGCCTTCTCGAGGAGGAAGGCTTTTCGCTCCTCGAGAAGTTGCTCCCGCTCCTCCGCCAAGGACCGGAGAGCTTCCTGCCTGAGGCCTTGGAGCTCCTCCGCGTGCTTCTCAATATCAACCCCCGCCTTCGCGACAAGCGCCTCTCGGGACGCCAGTTTGGCTTGGCGGGCGCGGTAAAGCGACGTCAGCTTCTGCAGCAGCCGCTCCTCCTCAGGCTCGTCGCTGCTGCTGCTTGGCGTGTCGACCACCGTCAGCCCAGCAGAGGCGAGCACTTCTCCGTCCAGGATTTCTCCCTCGACCGGCGCCCTGGAGCTTGATGCCCAGGGGAGCTTGATGAAGATACCGTCGCCGGCCTTCAAGTAGGCGCCGGGCTGGGGCTCTTCGGAGCCTGGCGCTGTAGCGTCGGCGGAGGGATCGGCGGTCGGCGCAGCGCCTGGTGCTCCTGCGGCCTCGGGGCCGTCAGTGTGATTGCCGGATCCCTCGCCTGCTTCTGCGGCGGCAGCCTTAGCGGCCTCTTCGCCGGCGGGATCATCAGCACCGACCTCTTCTTCGGTGGTGGTGGCGTCGTCATTGTTGCCACGCGCGTCATCCTCACCGGCGGCCTCTGTCTCCATCAGCTCCGTGGCGGGTGGATCTGACGACCGAAGAGGGGAGAAAGGTCAAGTAAGTGTTCTGGAAGAAAATCAGAAGAAGAAGAACCCAAGGGGAGTTTCTCAGGCAAAAGGGTTACCTGTGCTTGGATCTGCAGTCGTGGTCTCGACCATCGGAGGATCGCTGGCGTTGTCCCTTGCCGGAGGACTGCCCCTTGCCGGAGAGTTTTCCCTTGCCGGAGAGTTCTCCCTTGCCGGAGAGCGCTCCCTTGCCAGGGACTCCTCCCTTGGCGGCGTAGTCGAAGCAGATGGCACTTCGGGAGCAGCTTCCGGGCATTCCTGATGAGGCTGTTCTGTTCCTACACAAATCCAACAGACAAGATATCAGTAGAGAAAAGAGCACCCATGCGCACCTGACGGCAGGAAGTAAACTATAAACTTACGCTGGGGGCTGCGCTGGGGGCTGCGCTGGGGGCTGCTTTGGGGAGTAGTTGCCGGTTCCGTCAAGGTGGTCTCAGACACACCCCCTGCTGACACGGTGAGATCATCTTCGATGACAATCATCGGGGCCTTGGCTCTCTTCGCCGCTCTCTGGGCCAGCGTCCTGAAAAGGAATGGATTCAGATCGAAGCAAGTCAGATACAAGACGAAAGCAACAAGATAACAAGTTTGAAGAACTACGAGGACATCAAAGGGATCTTACTCTTCTTCTTCTTCATCGGAGCTGAGCGCGGAGAGATCGAAGTCCGGCTCGCCTTCGGTGCGGCGAGGCGGAGGAGTAGGCTCCCTCGCCCGCTTGGCAGGAGCAATGGCGGTGTACCGAGAAGACCCCGCTCCAGTTGCCGCAGCGGCGTGAGGCGCTCCCGCGGCAACAGTGCTTGCCGCGGTAGAGCGTGTCGCACGGCCCGGCGGCTGCTGACCCGTCTGCCGCCCTGCTATGTCCGCGGCCTTGCGGATGCGCCTCCTTGCCGGAGCCGGGGGCTCTGCCTGCGGCAAGCTGTCTGAAGGTTCGGGCTCTTCCTCGCCGGGCTCGCTCGGCTCAGCTTCAGGGCCGGCAAGATCTTCTTCGCCGGAAAACTCCTCGCGCTTGACAAGGCTTGCCACCTCTGCTGCCTCTGCCTCCTCCATGGTGAACCCGAACACGCCCGCGGCAGCAGCTTCTGCCGCCTCTTCCAGCCTGGTGGCGATGCGCTGCATCTCCGCATCGGTGGTGTCGCGGGTGAGGCTCTTCTGCTCATCAGCGCGGACCGGCACTTCTACCAAGTCGTCGAAGAACGCTCGCACGACGTCATTCGCAGGTTCTTGCCAAGTTGGGGCGATTCCGTGAGAGTCACACAATGGCATCATCGCGCGGATGCGGTCAAGTGAAGAATTGTTGCACAGCGGAACGACATTCCGCGGCAACACAAATGGGTGCTGGTGGTCGCGCTTGAACAACTCCAGAAGCATCGCGTCCAATTCCAAGACTGTGAAGTTAAAATTGAGGCCCGGGCGCAGCCTCATGATATCCGCCGAGTTCTTGAACTCCCAGGCGGGTCTCCCCCTCTCCTGTAGGGGGGCGATACAGCGGCGAAGGAAATCTGCGCCTACAGCACCTACAGTGAGCCCGGCAAGCCTGAGGCGAAGGATGCGGGTGACGGCAATCTTCAGCCTGTCATCTTCCGGGGCCACGTTGCTCCAATCATTGCCGCGTACTATTGGGGCTTGGCGCACGGCAGTGAATGGCTGCGGCTCCTCCTCGACGATCCAGCACCACTCAGCTCTCCACTCCTCCCATTTGCTGCGGAGCTCTCCCTCCAGATAGGCTTCCTTCTTGCCGACCCTCGAGATCCAAGCGATCCCTCCGGCAAGGGGCTCTCCTCTCTCGACTCGAGGCATGAAGAAGTGTCGGAAAAGGGCTACGTTTGGGTGGACTCCGACAA
>NC_041393.1:278637300-278653391 GCF_002162155.2 Triticum dicoccoides | reverse complement strand
AGGGGCTCTCCTCTCTCGACTCGAGGCATGAAGAAGTGGCGGAAAAGGGCTACGTTTGGGTGGACTCCGCCACTTCTTCATGCCTCGAGATGAGAGAGGAGAGCCCCTTGCCGGAGGGATCGCTTGGATCTCGAGGGTCGGCAAGAAGGAAGCCTATCTGGAGGGAGAGCTCCGCAGCAAATGGGAGGAGTGGAGAGCTGAGTGGTGCTGGATCGTCGAGGAGGAGCCGCAGCCATTCACTACCGTGCGCCAAGCCCCAATAGTACGCGGCAATGATTGGAGCAATGTGGCCCCGGAAGATGACAGGCTGAAGATTGCCATCACCCGCATCCTTCGCCTCAGGCTTGCCGGGCTCACTGTAGGCGTTGTAGGTGCAGATTTCCTTCGCCGCCGTATTGCCCGCCTGCAGGAGAGGGGGAGACCCACCTGGGAGTTCAAGAACTCGGCGTGTCACATCCCTAGCTTCTGGTGCTGCCTAGTGTTTGCATCATGTTTAAATTTTGAAATTTGAATTGAGGAATTGGAGAGCCTCAGAAATTATTAAAAAAAGATGATCAACATTAAAAATTGCTTCAAATGTTTCCAAGGAAATGTTCCTTTTCAGCTTTGAAAAATATTGGCAAGAATAAAATGCAAACCAATATTTTTGGAGTGACTGAAACATTTATTTTGGGCCTTTGAATTAATTCAATAACTATTTGCATTGGATGTATATTTGATATATAAATAATATATGTCCAATAATACTGGAACATTTTATGTGGTTTGGTATATTTTAGTCCTAGCCACATAACTATTTTCAGGATTTTATAAAATGGTTTAGTATTTTACTAAACTAAAACAACACAGAACAATATTAAAAAAACAACAGAAATAGAAATAAAAGAGAGAGAGAGAAGGACTTACCTGACGCTTACCTGAGGCCCACCCACCTGGCGGCCCAACACTGTTGGCCCAGCCCACCTCTCCTCCCCTGTCGTCTTCCTCCCTGCCAGGAGGACGGGCACACGCCCGGCGCGCGCGGCCACGCGCCCCGGCCACCTCCTCCCTGCCTGGCTGCCTCCTCCTCCCCTGGACGTCTCCCGCAACGCCACGACATCTCCTGGACCCTCCCCGCTCGCTCCCTCACCCTCACTTTCCCCCTGGATCCCTCTCTCTTCCCCACCGAGCGGAGCTCGTCGCCGCCGACGCCGTTACCGCGGCCACAGCCACCCCCTTGCTCCCCTGACCTGTCCAAGAGCTCCGGGACGTCTTCCTCATCCTCTCCACCAAGCCATGGAACTACGGACACGCCACAACGTCACCGACATCGCCGTTTTCATCGCCGGCCGCCGAGGATCTTCACCGTCGATTCGCCACCATCGTCGCTTCCCCGAGCCCGCTTCGAAGCCTACTGGAACCGCTATGAGCTCCTGATCCTCCTCCCCTTCTCCGTTTTCTCCCTAGTATGCCGTAGCCGCTGTGCCTTTCTCACCCGACAGCGCCGCCGCCAAAGCTCGCCGGCGATGACGCTCCGTTGACCATTCGGTCCCGGGCATGCGTCCAACGTTCTCGCCGCACCGCGTAGACGCCGTAGGTGTTAACCCCGCATCGCCAAGACTGATTTGGCCTCGACCCCGAGCTCGCCCGAGCTCCGGCCGCCGCTTCTGTGCTCGCCGCCGTCATCTCCGGCGACTCCGAGGCCTTCCGATCGCTCAGCTAGACGCGGTCGAGCGCGGGCTACCCCCTGGTGGCCTTCGTGCATCCATCCGTCGCCCGCAGCTCAATTCCGGCGAGTTGCCGCCGCAGTTTAGGTCATCGCCGGCGAAACTCCGGCGGGAGCTGACGTGGCGTTGCCATTAGCGGCTAATCCCCCCAATTAGCACACTAAAGGACACTGACAGCGGGCCCCGTAGCGGGTCAAAGCCCGAGTCAATGCGGGTTTAGTGTATGTCTCACTGACCAATGGACCCCACGGGTCAGGTTTGACCCGGGGCGCCCAGTTGACTCTGCTGACGTCACAGTGACGTGGTGCTGACGCCATAAATCATTTTCTGGATTTATTTTTATTCAGAAAATTCCAGAAAATTGTATAAACTTCTAAAATTCATAGAAATTCAACCGTAACTCCAAATTAAATAATTTATATATGAAAAATTATCAGAAAAATTCAAGGAATCCATCTGTACCATTTTCATGCATGTCAGAACAACTTATAGCTGCTGTTTAGCACAAATCAATTAAATGGCATTTGAATAATCACATATGGAGTTCGAATTTGAATCTTGTATTCAAACCAACTTCATTTAATCTGTTGCTAGTTGCATTAGCTCAAAACACATTCATATTGCCATGTCATGAGCATGCATCATATTGTGCATTGCATTGATTGTATTTCTTCTTTGTTGCCGGTATCTGTTCCCTCCCGGTAGACGATGTTCCGACGATGTGATCGTTGACACTGATGAAGACTCAATGTTATCTTCAGAAGTGCCAGGCAAGCAAAACCCCCTTGTTCATTCCGATACAATCCCACTCTCTCGCTCCTGCTCTCTTTTACTACATTAGGACAACACCGATTCAACTGTTACATGCTGCGGTAGTTGAACCCCTTTATCCTCTGCATGACTTGTTATTGCCACAGTAAATAGATGAAACCCACTAGCATGAGTAGGAGTTGTTTGAGCCCTGATGTGGCTACTCAATCATGCTTGTTTGTCATGCCTGCTACTGCTTAGAGTTGAGTCAGGTCTGATTCATCGGGGATGAATCAGAGGCGTGTGAACATGTCCTACTGTGTGTGAGCTAAGTGTGTGGACACGATTTGGTAAAGGTAGCAGTGAGAGGCCATGTAGGAGTACATGGTGGGTTGTCTCATTGAAGCCGTCCTTAGGAACTGAGTTATGTGTTTGTGATCCATGATTCAGCTACTACCATACATTGGGCCCTGAAATATGACCCCGCTCGACTTCTTAATCACCCTTGTCCTCTGTCCAGGAGTTGCAAGTAGTTTCTGGTGTTTGTAGTATGCTGGAGGCCGTGGGCAGCGCTGACCGGAGGGGTGGGCTGTGATGCGGTAGGCACGTGGCACGGTGTACCGGGCGCCCGTTTGGTGTCTCGGGAACCCTGTTCACATCGTTTGGGGCTGTGAGCGAAACTCCGGCCGGATCTCCTCATGGATGGAACCCGAATAGGCGATAAACCTGGACTAGAGACTTGAGTGTTTAGGTAGGTCGTGGTCTACACCCACGTCGGCTTTCGCTTGAAGTCTGCCGAGCACATGTCGTGTGCAGACGCTAAGTGGTGGAAACATGTATGAAGAAGTACACCCCTGCAGGGTTAACATCATCTATTCGAATAGCCGTGTCCGCGGAAAAGGACTTCTGGGTTGCTTATATCAGTTCATAGACAAGTGAAAGTGGATACTCTAAAATACGCAAGATAAGCGTGAGTGCTATGGATGGCGTTCTCGTAGGGAGACGGGAGGGGATCCATAGTGGTGTATTGGTTGGTGAATATGTGGACTCGTGTGCGCCACCTCAAAAGAGTTACTTGCAGTCATAGTTCAGGATAGCCACCGAGTAAAAACTGGCTTGCTGCAGTTAAACCCCACCATCCCCTTTGTTGATAATGATGCATATGTAGTTAGTTCTGATGTAAGTCTTGCTGGGTACATTTGTACTCAAGTTTGCCTACTTTATGTTTTGCAGAGAGACTTCAGTCTCACTAGTAGTTCCACGTGGACTTCGACGTTTAGCTTGTTACCTCACTACGATCTTGTGCCCTCGGCAGGATCTGGTAGATAGTCAGTCTTCTTAGCCTTTTTCATTTATAGATGTCTGTACTCAGACATGATAGCTTCCGCTTGTGCTTGATTTGTATGCTCTGAATGTTGGGTCATGAGACCCCTGTTTGTAATATCTCCCTCCTCGGAGCCTATTGAATAAATACTTGAGTTGTAGAGTCATGTTGTGATGCCATGTTGTATTTGCACATATCGAGCATATTGTGTGTATGTTATTGAAATGCTTGGTATGTGTGGGATCTGGCTATCTAGTTGTTTATCCTTAGTAGCCTCTCTTACCGGGAAATGTCTCCTAGTGTTTCCACTGAGCCATGGTAGCTTGCTACTGCTCCGGAACACTTGGACTGGCCGGCATGTGTCCTTCTTCGTTCCTGTGTCTGTCCCTTCGGGGAAATGTCACGCGATGAATACCGGAGTCCTGTTGGCCCGCTACAGCCCGCTTCACCGGAGTCCTGCTAGCCCAGTGCTACAGCCTGGATTCACTCGCTGATGACCGACACGTTCGATGCTGGGTCATGGATGCTTGTCCCTGTAAGCTAGTGCCACTTTGGGTTAACGACTAGCCATGTCAGCCCGGGCTCCTTATCATATGCTAGCGACACTGTCATATACGTGTGCCAAAAGGCGCAAACGGTCCCGGGCAAAGGTAAGGCGACACCCGTGGGAATACCGTGCGTGAGGCCGCAAAGTGATATGAGGTGTTACATGCTAGATCGATGTGGCATTGAGTCGGGGTCCTGACAGCGTTGGTGTCAGAGCTTGACTTCCTGTAGGATTACCAAGCCAAACTGGTCGAAGTCGAGTCTAGAAATGCTTTAGTTATGTAAGGGAATTGATTGTGGGATGGAACGTAAGGCTCTTTTTACTCCTTATACTTTATGCCCTTCTGATCTGAGTCATCTTATCTTTCCTACGGGGATTAAGAACTAGGCTATCTCTTCTTTCTATCAGGATCACGTGTTACTAATCCATAGACTTATAGATTGTTGGATTTAAGCCTCAGTTCAGTTTCTACCTCTGTATATGTTAATTATTGGTCTCGAGACCTTGATATTGTGCTTCTGAGTGGTTATGCCACCATTTTTGTGAATGTCTCAAATCTTTTCTGAGCATTTACAGCCGTTATGCTGTCCGAGTCATCCCAGGTTTCCAAAGAGTCTGATGCATTTGCAAAATCCTTTTCCTATGGTTTCAATGTCTTTTAGGCCAGGTTAATCACACAAATTGTTGAGTTGAGGTACTCCACTGCCTCGACCTTTATGTTGGAGTTATTATTATGACCCTAGGTGTCTCAGGGGATCATCTAGTAGTCTAGCCATGTTTTGTGTCCCAGTGTGATGATTCTGGCTTTTATTCTCGAAAGCATCCCGTGATGCCACTTAGTAGTAGGTATTCTATTCCTGGGTTCTTGAACCCGAGATTCACTCTACTTACTTCATGTTGATAGTGTTTGCTAGTTCCTTTAGGTTATTGGTAACCTTTGCGATAGTCCTCGAGGTTCGTGGTACATCCTTCTTCCAATTACCATGAACCATTCTTGGCAGGAGTTCTTCTGAACCAAAAGATGACAACAAGAGTGCTCTCGATGAGTTCTCCATGCTATATTGTGACTCTGCCAGCTCAATCTTTCTGCATAGGTTATCCGGAAGAATTATGTTGAACCTGGTTCGACATACTATTCTATGCATCCACAACTCAAAAAGTTATATGTTCCTTTGAGTTGTCCCTCTTTAGTTTTCTACTGACCCTCGTCTATCAATTGATAGTCAAGAGTATGCGTGCGTTCGTTTATCGATGCCTATTACTCTTGTGGTCCGTCAAGCCATTCTATCGCGGAATGACTAGGAGAAACAAACTCCAGTACCTCTTCCATATCTAGGATTGGGTCAAAACAATTGTACTCCGCAGATCAAAATGCCAATCCAGCTTTTGCTCTGTTCTACCTTGGAGTATTACCATCTTTTATATCGGGATTGTTATAGGAATTGCACACCATCCTATGAACTCTTGGTACAGTGATACTTCTTGCCATCATTGTTCATTCCTCGGTTCCTGTGTTATTGTAACCGGAATGCCGACAAGTGAGTCGTGGCGTGTGAAATCAATACTGCTAGCAACTCCATTGCTTGGTAGTTAAATGGATGATAACCTCATTCTTAGCGTGTTGATTATTGAATCGTCACCCTAAGGTTGATTGTGCTACCTAGTCCTTATTTCTGGTGCACTCTCCGATCAGTGAGTTAGGATAGTGCCAATCCTTGCTTATTTGATCATATCGTCTTGCCCTGGAAAGCAAGATTGTTCTCGAGCTTAGTAACATACCGGTGGTTCGTGATTTTCCGAAGATCTTCTCGGAAGTATTACCAGGTTGTCACCTGACCACTGTGTTGAGCTCGTGATCAAGTTGGTTTCTTATGAACCACCTTCTCTCCATGAATCGGTGTTAGATATCCCTGAGCTAGTTGGTTAAGCTAGACAACAACTTGGCGAGTTGGAAGATAAAAGCTTGCCTGACTTAGTTCGTTCCAAAGGGATATTCTTGTGTAGTGTGTGTTGAAGAAAGATGATATCTTCGTTGATTGGTCCCTATGATCAGTTGCTGGACCTATTGTCTTATCCAACCTTTGATTTGGGTATGGGCTATCCTCAAATCAAATCAGTACCAACGATGCTCGTAATGTTGTCTTACTCGTGGTTGATCCCTCGAGCATACACCATTACATCTTTGGTCTGACCAATGCTATCACCGTGTTCGCATGATGGTGGAAGTCCAGTGATATGGAAATTCCAATGAGTTGTTGTTGAGCCCATCAGTAGCGTTTTGTCTCCCCCCATGAATCATGTTGAACATCAACCTAGTGTTGGAAACTTTTGAAGGCATTTTCTTCATTCTAGTTCATGAAGCATATGTTCGGATGTAAGAAGTGACTTCCTCCAGTTCATGTGCATTTGATGCAAGTTGCCGCCGTGGATTCGAGAAAGTCAATGTTGTTTCCTTTGGAATCATCCCAAATCAGTCATGCATACGTGCGAAGTATTCTGTGGTTCGGAGACTTGCAACCTCCATTCTATATGTGTCCCTAGCACACCAAGCCACTGATTGATTTGTTCAAGGTTAATAAGTTCTAGGTGCTAGTCCCGAAGGTACCAGACGGATTTGTACAAAACTTCGATATCCTCGCTGATGGTTCCCCCTCCTGAACTCGCTAGTGTTTTATTATAAGACTACTGTGTGGTCATGCTTGTCTAGGACAACATGTTCACATGTTGTAGCAGAACCAGCTCATGTTTTGGAGCTTGCTATCGTAGCTCACTCCCCGAGAATCCCGCAACATTATCTCGTCGATTTGTGTTGCAAACTTTCGTTTTTCTTCCTAGACACGATGAGTCTGGAATATCCTGACACCAACCAGATCTGAATCTCAGGCAGATATGATGGTTTGGAACATTTCCCAAGAACTGTAATATCGGTCCCTCGGAAAACGGTAAAGTGGATGTCGTGGCCAACACACCCAGCCGGAAGACCTGTTATTATAATATCTTGATTGAGGAAGTTGGCCACCTCCCCATAGGGATTTCGTAGGATTTACTCCCTAGTTGCTCCTTATGGATTTTTGAGATCCCGAAGTCCGACCTTTACTTGATGTTCTAGATATCAAACCATATCTATGGGTGGATTACGCTAGCACATCAAGGAGAACATTAGAAGCGGAGTGCTAAATGTCTCTCAGTCGATCATCCAGATTTTGTTTCCTTGGCCTCGCTAAGGTGAAATCTGAGAAGGTGTTATCTTCCTTTGCATGTGCATCATCCATCATTAGACATCATGGTAGTATGTTGTGTTGCCAGGATCCTTGACACGGATGTTGGTAAAATCTTGATGATTATGGAAATGCTCAAGTTCTTGAGAGCACGCGCAAGTGCTAGGTTTGATCATCGGCATTAACTATATAGTGCTCTCAGTTTCCTCGGCAATGCTATGACTTTTCAAACAGTGAATTCACTCTCTATTGTTGGGTTCTTCCCCAGTTACCATAATCATTCCCAGCATTTGCATTTTGTTCCCAGCTTGCACCGCCAATGTGCCATTCTACCATGGGTCTCTTCCATTTCCGGTGGTAAGCAAAAATCATCCATTGCGTTGTCTTCAACAAGGTAGTCCACATCATCCATTCTAGTCCGGGTGTACCATTCCTTTGCACTCCACCAACGATCGGTCGAGAATTGCCTTAGGTTGGTTTAAAGAGTTTCAATGATCTTTGAATCAAAGGTAATTCTTTTTGCCACTTAAGGGGATATATCTATGAGTCACGGTTCCTAAGGTGTCTCGTTGTGGTATCATGGCAACTCAACTCCTCGCTACGTTGACAATCGTTTACCACCTTTTTAAGTGTGAAATTGTTGTCTACCTAGTGAACCCTCATCATCTGTTCCACTCCATCCCTCTAGAGGTGTGCTTCGTCTCTCAGCTCGAGAGATGTTGCTACGTCTCATTCCGAGAGTTAATCCTGAGTTGTTCGACCTTCGAGAAGATTGATCCTTCTAGAGTTCCCTTCTCCTCTCATTGTCATGTTGGTTGGAGTTTCCAGAGCAAGACGTCGAGACAAGATGGTGATCGAATCAATGTTCTTATGAAGTGCACCCTGGATCGTGAAGATTATACTAGTTTGCGTTCCCCCCTTCACCTTACCCTACGCTTGAATCTCGGGACGAGATTTTTGTTTAGTGGGGGTGAGTTGTCACATCCCTAGCTTCTGGTGCTGCCTAGTGTTTGCATCATGTTTAAATTTTGAAATTTGAATTGAGGAATTGGAGAGCCTCAGAAATCATTTAAAAAAAAGATGATCAACATTAAAAATTGCTTCAAATGTTTCCAAGGAAATGTTCCTTTTCAGCTTTGAAAAATATTGGCAAGAATAAAATGCAAACCAATATTTTTGGAGTGACTGAAACATTTATTTTGGGCCTTTGAATTAATTCAATAACTATTTGCATTGGATGTATATTTGATATATAAATAATATATGTCCAATAATACTGGAACATTTTATGTGGTTTGGTATATTTTAGTCCTAGCCACATAACTATTTTCAGGATTTTATAAAATGGTTTAGTATTTTACTAAACTAAAACAACACAGAACAATATTAAAAAAAAACAACAGAAATAGAAATAAAAGAGAGAGAGAGAAGGACTTACCTGACGCTTACCTGAGGCCCACCCACCTGGCGGCCCAACACTGTTGGCCCAGCCCACCTCTCCTCCCCTGTCGTCTTCCTCCCTGCCAGGAGGACGGGCACGCGCCCGGCGCGCGCGGCCACGCGCCCCGGCCACCTCCTCCCTGCCTGGCTGCCTCCTCCTCCCCTGGACGTCTCCCACAACGCCACGACATCTCCTGGACCCTCCCCGCTCGCTCCCTCACCCTCACTTTCCCCCTGGATCCCTCTCTCTTCCCCACCGAATGGAGCTCGTCGCCGCCGCCGCCGTTACCGCGGCCACAGCCACCCCCTTGCTCCCCTGACCTGTCCAAGAGCTCCAGGACGTCTTCCTCATCCTCTCCACCAAGCCATGGAACTATGGACGCGCCAGAACGTCACCGACATCGCCGTTTTCATCGCCGGCCGCCGAGGATCTTCACCGTCGATTCGCCACCATCGTCTCTTCCCCGAGCCCGCTTCGAAGCCTATTGGAACCGCTGTGAGCTCCTGATCCTCCTCCCCTTCTCCGTTTTCTCCCTAGTATGCCGTAGCCCCAGTGCCTTTCTCACCCGACAGTGCCGCCGCCAAAGCTCGCCGGCGATGACGCTCCGGTGACCATTCGGTCCCGGGCATGCGTCCAACGTTCTCGCCGCAGCGCGTAGACGCCGTAGGTGTTAACCCCGCATCGCCAAGACCGCTGTGGCCTCGACCCCGTGCTTGCCCGAGCTCCGGCCGCCGCTTTTGTGCTCGCCGCCGTCATCTCCGGCGACTCCGAGGCCTTCCGATCGCTCAGCTAGACGCGGTCGAGCGCGGCCTACCCCCTGGTGGCCTTCGCGCATCCATCCGTCGCCCGCAGCTCAATTCCGGCGAGTTGCCACCGCAGTTTAGGTCGTCGCCGGCGAAACTCCGGCGGGAGCTGACGTGGCGTTGACATTAGCGGCTAATCCCCCCAATTAGCACACTAACAGACACTGACAGCGGGCCCCGTAGCGGGTCAAAGCCCGAGTCAACGCGGGTTTAGTATGTCTCACTGACCAATGGACCCCACGGGTCAGGTTTGACCCGGGGCGCCCAGTTGACTCTGCTGACGTCACAGTGACGTGGTGCTGACGCCATAAATCATTTTCTGGATTTATTTTTATTCAGAAAATTCCAGAAAATTGTATAAACTTCTAAAATTCATAGAAATTCAACCGTAACTCCAAATTAAATAATTTATATATGAAAAATTATCAGAAAAATTCAAGGAATCCATCTGTACCATTTTCGTGCATGTTAGAACAACTTATAGCTGCTGTTTAGCACAAATCAATTAAATGGCATTTGAATAATCACATATGGAGTTCGAATTTGAATCTTGTATTCAAACCAACTTCATTTAATCTGTTGCTAGTTGCATTAGCTCAAAACACATTCATATTGCCATGTCATGAGCATGCATCATATTGTGCATTGCATTGATTGTATTTCTTCTTTGTTGCCGGTATCTGTTCCCTCCCGGTAGACGATGTTCCGACGATGTGATCGTTGACACTGATGAAGACTCAATGTTATCTTCAGAAGTGCCAGGCAAGCAAAACCCCCTTGTTCATTCTGATACAATCCCACTCTCTTGCTCATGCTCTCTTTTACTGCATTAGGACAACACCGATTCAACTGTTACATGCTGCGGTAGTTGAACCCCTTTATCCTCTGCATGACCTGTTATTGCCACAGTAAATAGATGAAACCCACTAGCATGAGTAGGAGTTGTTTGAGACCTGATGTGCCTACTCATTCATGCTTGTTTGTCATGCCTGCTACTGCTTAGAGTTGAGTCAGGTCTGATTCATCGGGGATGAATCAGAGGCGTGTGAACATGTCCTACTGTGTGTGAGCTAAGTGTGTGAACACGATTTGGTAAAGGTAGCGGTGAGAGGCCATGTAGGAGTACATGGTGGGTTGTCTCATTGAAGCCGTCCTTAGGAACTGAGTTTTGTGTTTGTGATCCATGATTCAGCTACTACCATACATTGGGCCCTGAAATATGACCCCGCTCGACTTCTTAATCACCCTTGTCCTCTGTTCAGGAGTTGCAAGTAGTTTCTGGTGTTTGTAGTATGCTGGAGGCCGTGGGCAGCGCTGACCGGAGGGGTGGGCTGTGATGTGGTAGGCACGTGGCACAGTGTACCGGGCGCCCGTTTGGTGTCTCGGGAACCCTGTTCACATTGTTTGGGGCTGTGAGCGAAACTCCGGCCGGATCTCCTCATGGATGGAACCCAAATAGGCGATAAACCTGGACTAGAGACTTGAGTGTTTAGGTAGGTCGTGGTCTACACCCACGTCGGCTTTCGCTTGAAGTCTGCCGAGCACATGTCGTGTGCAAACGCTAAGTGGTGGAAACATGTATGAAGAAGTACACCCCTGCAGGGTTAACATCATCTATTTGAATAGCCGTGTCCGCGGAAAAGGACTTCTGGGTTGCTTATATCAGTTCATAGACAAGTGAAAGTGGATACTCTAAAATACGCAAGATAAGCGTGAGTGCTATGGATGGCGTTCTCGTAGGGAGACCGGAGCGGATCCATAGTGGTGTATTGGTTGGTGAATATGTGGACTCGTGTGCGCCACCTCAAAAGAGTTACATGCAGTCGTAGTTTAGGATAGCCACCGAGTCAAAACTGGCTTGCTGCAGTTAAACCCCACCATCCCCTTTGTTGATAATGATGCATATGTAGTTAGTTCTGATGTAAGTCTTGCTGGGTACATTTGTACTCACGTTTGCCTATTTTATGTTTTGTAGAGAGACTTCAGTCTCACTAGTAGTTCCACGTGGACTTCGACGTTTAGCTTGTTACCTCACTACGATCTTGTGCCCTCGGCAGGATCTGGTAGATAGTCAGTCTTCTCAGCCTTTTTCATTTATAGATGTCTGTACTCAGACATGATAGCTTCCGCTTGTGCTTGATTTGTATGCTCTGAATGTTGGGTCATGAGACCCCTGTTTGTAATATCTCCCTCCTCGGAGCCTATTGAATAAATACTTGAGTTGTAGAGTCATGTTGTGATGCCATGTTGTATTTGCACATATCGAGCATATTGTGTGTATGTTATTGAAATGCTTGGTATGTGTGGGATCTGGCTATCTAGTTGTTTATCCTTAGTAGCCTCTCTTACCGGGAAATGTCTCCTAGTGTTTCCACTGAGCCATGGTAGCTTGCTACTGCTCCGGAACACTTGGACTGGCCGGCATGTGTCCTTCTTCGTTCCTGTGTCTGTCCCTTCGGGGAAATGTCACGCGATGAATACCGGAGTCCTGTTGGCCCGCTACAGCCCGCTTCACCGGAGTCCTGCTAGCCCAGTGCTACAGCCTGGATTCACTCGCTGATGACCGACACGTTCGATGCTGGGTCATGGATGCTTGTCCCTGTAAGCTAGTGCCACTTTGGGTTTACGACTAGCCATGTCAGCCCGGGCTCCTTATCATATGGATGCTAGCGACACTGTCATATACGTGTGCCAAAAGGCGCAAACGGTCCCAGGCAAAGGTAAGGCGACACCCGTGGGAATACCGTGCGTGAGGCCGCAAAGTGATATGAGGTGTTACATGCTAGATCGATGTGGCATTGAGTCGGGGTCCTGACATGGCGGATATCATGAGGCTGCGCCCGGGCCTCAATTTTAACTTCACGGTCTTGGAATTGGACGCGATGCTTCTGGAGCTGTTCAAGCGCGACCCCCAGCACCCATTTGTGTTGCCGCGGAATGTCGTTCCGCTGTGCAACAATTCTTCACTTGACCGCATCCGCGCGATGATGCTGTTGTGTGACTCTCACGGAATCGCCCCAACTTAGCAAGAACCTGCGGATGACGTCGTGCGAGCGTTCTTCGACGACTTGGTAGAAGTGCCGGTCCGCGCTGATGAGCAGAAGAGCCTCACCCGCGACACCACCAATGCGGATATGCAGCGCATCGCCACCAGGCTGGAAGAGGCGGCAGCAGCTGCTGCCCCGGGCGTGTTCGGGTTCACCGTGGAGGAGGCAGAGGGAGCAGAGGCGGCAAGCCTTGCCGAGCGCGAGGAGTTTGCCGGCGAAGAAGATCTTGCCGGCCCTGAAGCTGAGCCGAGCGAGCCCGACGAGGAAGAGCCCGAACCTTCAGACAGCTTGCCGCAGGCGGAGCCCCCGCCTCCGGCAAGGAGGCGCCTCCGCAAGGCCGCGGACGTAGCAGGGCGGCAGACGGGTCAGCAGCCGCCGGGCCGTGCGACACGCTCTACCGCGGCAAGCACTGTTGCCGCGGGAGCGCCTCACACCGCTGCGGCAAATGGAGCGGGGTCTTCCTGGTCCACCGCCACTGCTCCTGCCAAGCAGGCGAGGGAGCCTACTCCTCCGCCTCGCCGCACCGGAGGCGAGCCGGACTTCGATCTCTCCGCGCTCAGCTCCGATGACGAAGAAGAAGAGTAAGATCCCTTTGCTGTCCTCGTAGTTCTTCAATCTTGTTATCTTGTTTCTTTCGTCTTGTATCTGACTTGCTTCGATCTGAATCCATTCCTTTTCAGGACGCTGGCCCAGAAAGCGGCGAAGAGAGCCAAGGCCCCGATGATTGTCATCGAAGATGATCTCACCGTGTCAGCAGGGGGTGTGTCTGAGACCACCTTGACGGACCCGGCAACTACTCCCCAAAGCAGCCCCCAGCGCAGCCCCCAGCGTAAGTTTATAGTTTACTTCCTTTCGTCAGGTGCGCATGGGTGCTCTTTTCTCTACTGATATCTTGTCTGTTGGATTTGTGTAGGAGCAGAACAGCCTCATCAGGAATGCACGGAAGCTGCTCCCGAAGTGCCATCTGCTTCGATTACGCTGCCAAGGGAGGAGTCCCCGGCAAGGGAGCGCTCTCCGGCAAGGGAGAACTCTCCGGCAAGGAAGAACTCTCCAGCAAGGGGCAGTCCTTCGGCAAGGGACGGCGCCAGCGATCCTTCGGTGGTCGAGACCACGACTGCAGATCCAAGCACAGGTAACCCTTTTGCCTGAAAAACTCCCCTTGGGTTCTTCTTCTTCTGATTTTCTTCTTGAACACTTACTTGACCTTTCTCCCCTCTTCGGTCGTCAGATCCACCCGCCACGGAGCCGATGGAGACAGAGGCCGCCGGTGAGGATGACGCGCGCGGCAACAACGACGACGCCGCTGCCACCGAAGAAGAGGCCGGTGCTAATGATCCCGCCGGCGAAGAGGCCGCCAAGGCTGCCGCCGCAGAAGCGGGCGAGGGATCCGGCGATCGCACTGACGGCCCCGAGGCCGCAGGAGCGCCAGGCGCTGCACCGACCGCCGATCCCTCCGCCGACGTTGTAGCGCCAGGCTCCGAAGAGCCCCAGCTCGGCGCCTACTTGAAGGCCGGCGGCGGCATCTTCATCAAGCTCCCCTGGGCGTCAAGCTCCAGGGCGCCGGTCGAGGGAGAAATCCTGGACGGAGAAGTGCTCGCCTCTGCTGGGCTGACGGTGGTCGACACGCCAAGCAGCAGCAGCAGCGACGAGCCTGAGGAGGAGCGGCTGCTGCGGAAGCTGACGTCGCTTTACCGCGCCCGCCAAGCCAAACTGGCGTCCCGAGAGGCGCTTGTCACAAAGGCGGGGGTTGATATTGAGAAGCGCGCGGAGGAGCTCTGAGGCCTTAGGCAGGAAGCTCTCCGGTCCTTGGCGGAGGAGCGGGAGCAACTTCTCGAGGAGCGAAAAGCCTTCCTCCTCGAGAAGGCTGAAGCTGAAGAGAACCAACGGCTTGTCGCCGAAAACTTATTCGCGCAGGAAGGAGAGTTGGCGCGGCGCAAGGTGAACCTTGACAGCCACGAGGAGGAACTTGCCACGCGGGAGCAAGCAATTGGCGGGGCTCTCAAGGAGGCAAAGGATGCTGCCGCAGCTGCCGAGGCCGCCAAGAAGGAGCTGGAGACAAAGGTAGCGCAGCTGGAGGCTAATCTCAGGGCGAGTGGCGAGGAGCTTGCCGCTCTCAAGCGTGAGCGCGAGAAGGATGCTGCCGCTCATGGTGAACTGCAGGGCCTTCTTGCAGAGAGGAGCAAGGAGCTCAGCGCCGCCAAGGACTCCAACGCGGACCTCGAGTTGAAGCTAGCCACTTTGACTTAGACGCTGGATGGCGCCAGGGAGCGGGAGGTGGCCTTGTTGGAGAAGATCAAGGCCGACGAGGTGCTGCTGGCGAATACTGCTGCCGCCCACGACGCCTTTAGGGAGACTGTGGAGCACTGGACTGAGTGTCTGGTGAATATTGCCGCCGCCATCGACGGGGAGCTGGCGCAGCTGGGGATGGAGGAGCTCGGGTACTCCTCCGACGATCACCTCCAACCCAGCGCCAAGCTCAGCCTGTTCTTCAAGGCCGTGGCGATGGCACTCCAGCGACTCCAGGAGAAGATCCCAAAGCAGTTGGCCGACGAGTCGCATAGGATCTGCGTGGGGGCTCTTCAGAAGGTGCTGGTGAAGGTGGCCTTCCTCAATCCAGGCCTCAACCTCACCAACGTCCTCAAATCCTTGCCGCCGGATGCTGATCTGGATGCGCTCAAGGCCTTTGTCGCACCCATTGTGGACAAGGTGAGCGAGATCAAGAGGGTTGAGGGCGATCGCGTAGATTAGGCCGCCCGTTTCTTTTTCCTTGTCGCTGCTAATCATGTCATGAGAACAATCTGTTAGAGCTGCGACAAGCTATCTTGTAATATAACTCTATTTTGGGTAGAGATTTGCTATGTTATTTCCTTTACTTGATCCCTTCCTTTGTATGTTTTTACCCTACGCTTTTACGGAACTTGTCGGCGTAGGCACCTTTGCCGCGAGCGCTGAGTGCGGGACATCAGCAGCCTGCTGCCGATGCCGCTTCCGACAAGAAACCTTGTCGCAACTAGTCGCAACTCACTTAAGTTGTTGAGCGGACTCGAAACAAAGTAAGGGCGCAACTAGCTACGAGTTGGTTCCTCCGCGCACAAGTTTTCCATACAAAGCACGGTCGTTCAAGGAAGATAACTTTAAAATTTAAAAACTGATTGCTCAAACTTTGGCAACTTAGCTTTTCTGTCGTTTGCTTTCCGGTAAGGCGAAAACTTGCTTGAGCGACGCCTGATCCACACCATTATCTTCTCCTCCCCC
>NC_041393.1:278517492-278637040 GCF_002162155.2 Triticum dicoccoides | reverse complement strand
GAGGGAACCTTCCTTTCCTTTTTTGAGAAAAAGAAAGAAAAGAAAATAAAGGCATGGAGCCTTATAGCTCGTTATTGCTTACCGGGGGTAGGTGCCGCACAAAGTGTCAGATAACACATGCAGATATAAAGTAAAAAGCATGAAATTGACAAGATGTGCGGAGCACATGAGCTTTACTTATGCACGGGGTCTACGCCCGGCTTTGTACAAAGAATTACATGCAACATCGGCAAGACTTGTACAAAAGGTGGTTGCCGGAACGGGTTCCGGCAACCGCGCCCTACAGGTAAAACTTACGAAGATGCTCGATGTTCTAGGAATTGCTCACCGGAGTGCCATCTTCGGTCTCAAGGCGGACAACGCCAGGCCTAGTGACTCGTTTCACCCGGTAAGGGCCTTCCCACTTCGGCGTCAACTTGTTGGAATTCTTGGCGGACTGAACGCGCCAAAGAACAAGGTCGCCTTCCTCGAAGCTTCTGGCTTTAACTTTGCGGCTATGGTAGAGGCGCAAAGCTTGCTGGTATCGAGCAGCTCGTACAGCAGCCTGAAGACAATCCTCCTCAAGGAGCAGCACGTCATTTTGTCGCAGCTGCTCTTGCTCAAGCTCATCATAAGCGAGCACTCGAGGCGACCCGTATACGAGTTCCGTGGGGAGAACTGCCTCTGCTCCATAGACTAGAGGGAAAGGTGTCTGGCCAGTGGCTCGATTTGGCATCGTCTTGATCGACCAAAGAACCACCAGCAGCTCCTCGATCCAGTTTCTTCCGCACTTGCGCAGCCTGTCGAAAGTTCTGGTCTTGAGGCCATGCAGCACTTCAGCATTTGCCCTCTCCGCTTGACCATTGCTTCTCAGATGAGCAACAGAAGCGAAGCAGACCTTGGCGCCAAGATCTTGGACGTACTGCATGAAGGTGTGGCTCGTAAATTGCGTGCCGTTGTCGGTAATGATCCTGTTAGGGATCCCGAAACGGCAAACAATCGACCTGAAGAACTTGACTGCTGACTGTGTTGTCACCTTCCTCACTGGTTCCACTTCCGGCCACTTTGTGAACTTGTCGATTGCAACGTACAAGTACTCAAAGCCCCCGATAGCTCGGGGGAAGGGGCCGAGGATATCGAGCCCCCAGACCGAAAATGGCCAGGATAAAGGGATCGTCTGGAGAGCTTGAGCTGGCTGGTGTATCTGCTTGGAATGGAACTGGCACGCTTCACACTTGGTTACTTGTGCAGTTGCATCCTGGAGGGCTGTCGGCCAAAAGAAACCTTGCCGGAATGCCTTGCCGGCAAGTGCTCTTGCGCCAATGTGGTGACCACATATGCCTCCATGTATCTCTGCCAACAGCTTCTGTCCTTCTTCCCGGTGAATACACTTCAATTTCACACCGTTGTGTCTTCTTCTGTACAGTGTGTCGTCGACAAACTGGTACATACTTGACTGCCGGGCTACTCTTTCCGCTTCTTCTTGTTCTTCGGGAAGTTCTCCTGTCTGAAGGAAATGGACAATCTGCTGTGCCCATGCTGGAGCTTGCGGCTCGACAACAAGGACTAAAGGCACATCTGCTGCTGCGAGAACATCCGCTTCTACGGCAAGAACCTGTGGCTCCGCCGGAGCTTGATGTTCCCCGGCTAGCTTGCCGGAGCAAAACTTGTCGGGAGCGTCTGCTTCAACGGAACAAACCCTAAGGCTTGTCGGAGCAGACTACTCCTCAGCATCCTTGGCGCTGATTTTGGGGACCTTCTTGGCGGCGGCTTCGGGGAGCTCTGCCGGAAAGTAGTCACCAGAAATCAACTTCCTCTTCTTGCTCTGTCCAGTTGATGGCGTTACGGATGTTTGAGTTAGCTTGAGCACAAAGATCCCTGGTTCCACAGGTAACTTCAGTGCGGCGCACTTTGACAGGCCATCGGCAATGTCGTTCTGAGCTCTTGGAACATGTTCCATCTGCAGGCCGTCAAAGTGCTCTTCTAGCTTTCTCACTTCATCAGCATAAGCTTCCATCAATGGACTCTGGTAATTCTTGTTGACTTGGCGGACGACAAGCTGTGAGTCACCCCTGATAATGAGCTTCTTGATCCCGAGGTCCACTGCGATCCTGAGACCGGCAAGCAATCCTTCATACTCTGTAGTATTGTTCGTTGCTTGCTCCTTGGGAAAGTGCATCTGGACTACGTACTTGAGATGCTCTCCGGTGGGTGCAACAAGTAGCACGCCAGCACCGGCGCCTTGCAGCGAGAAGGCACCATCAAAGTACATCAGCCATTCTTTGCTTGCTTCCTTGACGGGGATGCTCATTTCTGGAATTTCTTCATCTGGTGTTGGCGTCCACTCTGCTATGAACTCTGCCAATGCTCTGCTTTGGATAGTTGAAGTGCTCTCAAACTTGAGGCCAAAGCTTGACAGTTCTAGTGCCCACTCGACAATCCTACCTGTTGCTTCTGGATTTTGCAGTATCCTCTTCAACGGAAAGCGAGTGACAACTGTGATCTCATGTGCTTGGAAGTAATGGCGCAGCTTTCTCGAGGCCATGAGAAGGCCGAAAAGCAATTTCTGCACACCAAAGTACCTTGACCTAGCCTCCTGCAGAAGGGAACTGACAAAGTAAACTGGGCGCTGCGCCATTCTCTTCTGCATCTTCTCATGCTCCTACGCAGATCCATCCTTGTCGGGACCAGAGCTTGCCGGTGAAGTCCCTTGCTTGTCGCTGGATGCACTTGCCATGGTTGCCGGCTCGTCATCCGCCTCCCTCTCTGCCACTAACGCAGCACTAACCACTTGATTGGTCGCCTCTATATATAGCAGCAACTTCTCTTGTGGCTTAGGTGCGACAAGTGTTGGAGTGGAGGACAGGTATCTCTTCAAGTCCTGCAGCGCAGCCTCCGCTTCCGAAGTCCATTTCATCAGACCTGCCTTTTTCAAAATTTTGAAAAATGGCAGGGCGCGCTCAGCAGACCTAGAGATAAACCTGCTGAGAGCAGCTACACAACCGGCAAGTCTTCGTACATCCTTGACGCGCTTTGGTGTTTCAATCTGCTCAATGGCCTTGATCTTGTCGGGATTGGCTTCAATTCCCCGCTGAGACACGAAGAACTCGAGAAGCTTGTCGGAGGGGACTCCAAACACGCACTTCTGGGGGTTAAGCTTGAGGTTGATCTTGCGCAGATTTGCAAAAGTTTCGTCTAAATCTTGAATTAGGGTCGCTTTGTCCTTGCTCTTGACCACTATGTCATCCATGTAGGCTTCCACATTTCTGTGCATTTGCGGTTCAAAAGCGTCATGCACTACCCTTGCAAATGTTGAACCAGCATTCTTCAAGCCGAAAGGCATCCGTACGAAACAGTATGTGCCACATGGGGTAATGAATGCGGTTTTCTCCTCATCCTCTTCCGCCATGAAGATCTGATGATATCCTGAGTATGCATCAAGAAATGAAAGCAAGTCACATCCGGCCGTGGAGTCAATAATCTGGTCGATGCGCGGCAAGGGAAATGGGTCTTTGGGGCAAGATTTATTAACATCGGTAAAGTCAATACACAGCCTCCATTTCCCGTTTGCCTTGCGCACGACTACAGGATTGGCCAACCACGTAGGATGGAGCACTCCTCTGACAAGGCCTGCTGCTTCCAATTTCTTGATCTCTTCTGCAATGAATTCTTGGCGCTCCAATGCCTGTTTCCTGACTTTCTGCTTGACAGGCCGCGCATGAGGACAGACGGCAAGATGGTGCTCAATTACTTTCCTGGGAACACCGGGGATGTCAGACGGTTGCCATGCAAACACGTCGACGTTCGCCCACAGGAAAGCAACGAGCGCGCTTTCCTATTTAGGGTCGAGAGTGGCACTGATGGTGAAGGTACCAACAGTGCCGTCCTCCTTGGCGGACAACCTCTTGGTCTCTGGTGGAGCTGCCATTGTCTTCTTACACTTGCCGGTGAGCTCGATGGTGCGTCCTCGAGTGCGCTTGCCGGAGTGGGCATCAGAGCTCTTGCCAGACTTGGTCTTCTTCTTCCCCCCGGGAGCTTCAGCGGCAAGTGAGTTGCGATCTGTTGCGGCTGCTGCTTCCCGGTAGATCTTGTCGGCGCAGATAAGAGCATCCTTCTTGTCGCCAGGGACAGAGATGACACTTATCGGGCCTGGCATCTTCAGTACGTTGTATGCATAATGAGAGGCTGCCATGAACTTGGTGAGTGCTGGACGGCCAAGTATCCCATTGTAAGGCAATGGAAAGTTAGCAACGTCAAAAGTGACCCTCTCAGTCCTGAAGTTCAACTCGCTGCCAAATGTTACCGGCAACGTGATCTTTCCCTTCGGCTTGCTCCTTCCCGGATTGATTCCTTGGAATGTGCCGGTCTCTTCGAGCTCGCCATCAGGGATCTGGAGTTTTTGGAGCACTGCAGAGGAGATCAAGTTCAAGCCGGCCCCTCCGTCAACTAGCATCTTAGTGACCTTGAGGTTGCGGATAGTTGGCGAAACCAACATCGGCAAGCACCCGACCACAGTTATGCGATCTGGGTGGTCCTCAATATCAAAGATGATAGGCGTGCCGGACCATTTCAGAGGCTTGCGTGACTCGACGGGTGGTTCTGCTGCATTGACTTCCCGCACCCATTGCTTGAGCTGGTGGTGTGAAGTATGCAGAGAAGCACCACCGTCAACGCACAGGACCTATGTGGCTTTCTGGAACTCCTGCTCATCGGTCTCATCTTCATCCATATCTTCATCGTCGTCATCGTCTTCATCCTTGTCGCGGCCGCGGGGAGGTCTGTCTCCTTGGCACTGCTTGGCCTTGCCGCGGCGTCCTCCTCGGCCGGGACATTTCCTGCTGGCTCCTCTAGCATCTTCCTGGGCTTTCTCCTTGTCGCGCCGCTCGTATTCAGCCTTTTGCTGCTCAACAAGCTGCTCGACCTTCTTGCAGCTCTGGAGGTCATGGCCCTTGGTGCGGTGGATCTTGCAATACTGCTTGTTGGTGCTCTCCTGCTTGTCGGCGACCGTCACAGCTGCGGCAACCTCCTTGCCGGAGCTACCAGCTTCGGCTTTCTTGCCGGACTGCTCAACAACTAGCACATCTTTGCCTTTCTTCTTCCTGTTGTTCTGCCGCCGGTTCTTCCTTGCTGGGGCAATTTCCTCACTATCAGATCCTCCTGCTCCTGTGTTCTCTCCGGGGAGTTTCCTCCCTTCCTCAGCACGTGCGCACTTGTCGGCCAGGGCATATAGCTCACTGACATCTCTGATCTTGCACATCGCCATCTCCTCCCGCATCCTGCAGTTCCGCACGTTCTGATGGAACGCACTGATTACCGCAGCAGGGTGGACGTCTGGGATGTTGTGCTGTACGCGGCTGAATCTTTGAATGTACTTGCGCAGGGGCTCTCCTTCCTTCTGGGCGAGCAGATGAAGATCACTCTCTTGGCCATGAGGCTTGTGGCTGCCTGTAAAGGCGCCGACAAACTGATGGCACAGATCAGCCCAGGAGGATATGGAGTTGTCCGGCAAGTGCATGAGCCAGGATCTGACATTGGGCTTGAGTACCAGTGGGAAGTAGTTGGCAAGGATCTTGTCGTCCCGTCCTCCGGCAGCATGCACCGCGATGGTGTAGATGCTGAGGAACTCCGACGGATGCGTCTTGCCATCGTACTTCTCTGGTACATCTGGCTTGAAATTCTTTGTGCTGGGCCACTGGACTTGCCGCAGCTCACGAGTGAACGCAGGGCAACCTACCGCATACGGCAAGTCGCCTGGTTCCCCTGGCGCATGCATGTCAACAGAGGGTCCAGCGCGCTTGTCGGATTGACGTCGCGCTTCTCTTTGGCGCTCGATGCGAGTACGAGCGTCTTCTTGCTGTCGTTCGTGAAGAACTTGGCGCTGATCGCGACGAGCTGGTGGATCCGATGACGTAGTGGAGTCGCTGTCGAGGTGGATCCGACGAGTCGGCGATCTTGGCCTTCGGGGTGGAGAGTGCATGGTGGTTGCACCCCCACCGGTTTCGTCGCCACCGGCTCGTGCCTGGCAGTCCTGCCGTGGCCGCGATGCACTTGGCTGCTGCGGAGTGTCGCTGTTGGCGAAGCCAATGAGACTCTGAATGGTGGCCCTCCATTGGTCGATCTTGTCTTCCACTGGAGGGTAATCCAGGAGCAGCTGAGCTCGCGCCAAAGCTTCCGCTGGAGTGGTGGGCGGCAGTAGCGAACGGTGCGAGGAGCGGGATATGCTCGGACTTCTAACTATGTTAGAAGGAGCAGCATCCCGTCCAGGCGACCGTGTCTCGCTCGTGCCAAAACGTTGGCGTGCATGCTGGTCTTGAGCACCCCGAGATCCACCAGCTCGATCTTGTCCCAACGAATGTATGGTACTGCGAATAGCATGACGCTGTCGGTCCTGTGCCTCCTGAGATGGGTGCGGGACGTGTACGGACGCCGAGGTCTGTGCAGCCTTGTCCTTGGTCCTGGCAGCATCGTAAGCTTCCTCGTCGACGTCTGTTCTTCCGCCGGCGCCTACTCCACCACCCGTTTGCTCCGGCGGTGGTGGAAGTGATGTGGACGGAGCAGCTGCCGCCGAAGTCTTCTTTTTTGATGGCATGTCGATGAAGAAAATGAAGATCTAGCTCGTGTGAACGCCGGATCAGGTTCGTGCAATCTCGACGCTCCCCTACCTGGCGCGCCAAAGATGTCAGGGAAGCTGATCCACGAACACCTATGGGGCCGGCGGACCGGGCCCCTTTCGGTTCGGCGGGTGGCGGAGATCGCACGAAGAGCGGATCGAGGTGAAGCACACGAGCAGTTTACCCAGCTTCGGAGCTCTCCGGAGAGATAATACTCCTACTGCTGCTTGTCTGATTGTATTATGCTCTTGCTCGGGAGAGCTAAGTGTTTTTCTGGCTTCCGAATGAGCCGAACCCCCCTTACGTTGCCCACGGGCCTCCTTTTATATGCTCAAGGGGTCACCGACAGGTGGCAACGCAGAGAAGGTTAAAAGCGTAAAAAGTGTGCAGTTGGTACACCTACTTGCATAGTGTATCCTACCTAACCCTGACGGCAGGGGACAAAGGCATTAAATGCCCGTCTGTGTCGCCCAAACAGTGCAGAAAGGGACCGTCAGGGACGCCATCGTTCGCCACGATTGCGATCTTGTCAGCGTCGCATGCCACCGCGCACCGCTAGCTGCACAGCCGCACGCCACGCGCGCCTGGATCTTGGCAGATGTGCTGGAGCGTGGGTACAGAGTGGTTACTTGCCGCGGCAAGCGCCTTGCCGCGGTCGTCGTCTTGTCGCGCCTGGAAGCTTGTCGCTCACTAGGCCTCGAGATGCCTTGGTTGGTCTTCCTGGCAAGCTCCTCTTACCGGGGCCTTGTTGCCTTGCCGGGACGCGTGGCGCGTCGCGGCAAGTTCCTTGGGATGCCTTGGTTGGCCTTCCCGGCAAGCTCCTCTTGCCGGGGCCTTGTCTCCTTGGCTTGAATACTTTGTTCTTGAATGGCTCCAAAGGAACCACGGAGGATCTTGGCGGTCGCCCGGCAAGCCTTGCCGCGGGGTGCTGCAACTGCCCGTGCACAAGTTCAGGATACTAGAGTACCCCTATTCTAGTACACCGACAGGTTGTTTGATATTAGCTCACTTGATGAATGGAGAACCCAAGCCTACGAGAATGCCAAGCTATTCAAAGAAAAAGTCAAACGCTGGCATGATAAAAGGATACAAAAGCGTGAGTTTAACATAGGAGACTATGTATTATTATTCAAGTCTCGTTTAAGATTTTTTGCAGGAAAACTTCTCTCTAATGGGAAGGTCCTTACATTATCAAGGAGGTCTATCGTTCCGGTGCCATAAAAATCAATAACTTCGAAGGCACAAGTCCGAGGGTGGTAAACGGTTAAAGGATTAAACATTATATTTCAGGTAATCCTATCAATGTTGAAACTAATATTATTGAAACCATAACCCCGGAGGAATACATAAGGGACACTTTCCAGAATGTTCCAGACTCCAAAAAGGAATAGGTATGTGGTACAGTAAGTAAACCGACTCCAAAACAACTCCAATGGCAATTTTTATCAGTTTTGGAATATTTAAGCATTTTAGGAAGAAAGAAGTAGTCCGAAAGGGACACGAGGCCCCCACGAGAGTGGAGGGTGCCCCCCCTACTGGGCGCACCCCCCTGTCTCGTGGGCACCTCGTGTGCCTCCCGGACTCTGTTTTCCTGCATGTTATGTATTTCGGTCGGTAAAAAATCATTATATATACTCCCGAAGGTTTTGACCACCGTATCACTCAATTATCCTGTGTTTTTGTTTCGAGCTGTTCCGTTACAGATTTAGAGCAATATGTCGTTTTAGGATTCGGAAGGGGAAAGTTATGTGGCTGATTACCTCGCAGACCCTAAGGTCTACGGCGACTTGGAGCATGATGGCTGGACCTCTGAAGAAGAGGAAGACTATGAGCCTAAAGTAAAGGAGGAGACGAGTTCAGACGAAGACGAAGCCCCATTATCTCAGCCTGGGGATATGCATGTGGAGTTTAAAAAGTCAAGCCTCCCAGATAGAGCAAAGAAGCCAAAGATCGAGTTTATCCCTTTTCGTCTCTTGCAGGAAAATGAACAGGAATTATGCAAAATAGTATTAAGCCTTGAGCAGGAGATCGAGGACCTAAAGGAGCAAAATATTATACTGAAGCGTAAATTGAGGGACAAGCCTACATCATCAACAACTCCTACTTCACCATCTCCGAGGACATAATCACATGGGTATGGGCACTCCCTTGGCAACTGCCAAGATTGGGGGAGGTGCCCGGGTATCGTATCACCACCACACTCCTATCTTTACCGATTTATTTAGTTCGATCCTTTCAGTAGTATCTTGATCTAGTAGATTGAAGTTTTGATATTAAGTAGTTTTGAGTTTTTCTTTGTGATCTCTTTATGTAATCGAGTCCGTGAGCTATCTATAATAAAGATTAGTGTTGAGTCAAGGGCTTGCTATGTTGCTATGATCTTGACGAAGTAGAAAGAATAATGGAGTTCATACTAATCTTATGGTTAGTGATGACTTCACACATAGAAAGTATGAGGCATAAAAGTTGTTGAGAGTTGATAAACGTAGTTTTGGTCTTCGTTGCAATTAATAGGAAGTGATAAGGAAAGAGGGGTTCATATACAAATATATTATCTTGGACACCTTTTATAGTTGGGAGCACTCATTAAGTATGACATGCTAAAAGAGTTAACGTTGGACAAGGAAGACAACATAATGGGTTATGTTTTCACACATCTCAGTTAAAGTGTATTGTCATTGACCTTCCAAACATGTTGAGCTTGCCTTTCCCCCTCATGCTAGCCAATTCCTTGCACCAAGTAGAGATACTACTTGTGCTTCCAAATATCCTTAAACCCAGTTTTGCCATGAGAGTCCACCATACCTACCTATGAATTGAGTAAGATCCTTCAAGTAAGTTGTCATGTTGTAGGCAATAAATTTTCTATCTAAATATGCATGAGTTATTAGTGCAGAGAAAATAAGCTTTGTACGATCTTGTTGTGGAAGTAATAAAAGCAACAGACTGCATAATAAAGGTCCACATACAAGGGGCAATATAAAGTGACGTTCTTTTGCATTAAGACTTTGTGCATCCAACCCTAAACGCACATGACAACCTCTGCTTCCCTCTGCGAAGGGCCTATCTTTTACTTTATGTTTTTACTTTATGCTTGAGTCAAGGTGATCCTGACCTTTCCCTTTTTCATTTTATCCTTTGGCAAGCTCCTCATGTTTGAAACATCATGATATATATATATATATACAATTGGATGTAAGTTAGCATGGGCCATTATTGTTGACATCACCTAAACGTGAATACGTTGGGAGGCAACACAATAAGCCTCTATCTTTCTCATTGTCCGGCTGAAACTCCATAACCCCAAGTATTGCGTGAGTGTTAGCAATTGTAGAAGGCTACAAGATAGTTGAGTATGTGAACTTGCTCAAAAGCTATATTGTTGACTCTTTCTGATGTTATGATAAATTGCAATTGCTTCAATGACTGAGATTATAGTTTGTTAGTTCCCAATGAAGTTTCTTGAACCATACTTGACATTGTGAATTGATTGTTACTTGAGCATAAGAAATCATATGATAAAATCTATATATGTTGTTGTTATAAGAATGATCATGATGCCCTCATGTCCATATTTTATTTTTATCGACACCTCTATCTCTAAACATGTGGACATATTTTTCGATATCGGCTTCCGCTTGAGGACAAGCAAGGTCTAAGCTTGGGGGTGTTGATACATCCATTTTTGCATTATGGGCTATTATTACACATTATATCTCAATACTTATGTCTATTCTCTCCTATTTTACAAGGTTTACCATGAAGAGGGGGAATGCCGGCAGCTGGAATTCTAGCTGGGAAAGGAGCAAACATTGGAAACCTACACTGCATTGCTCCAAAAATCCTGAAACTCCACGAAACATGTTTTTGGAATTAATAAGTATTGGGTGAAAGAAATACATTAGGGGGCCCACACCCTGTCGAGGAGGGTGGGGCCACGCCCCTCCTACTGGGCTCGCCCCCTGTCTCCTGGCCCCGTGGTGGTTCCCCGGTGTCCATCTTCTGTTATATGAGAGCTTTTACCCTAGAAAAAATCGTGGGCAAGCTTACGGGACGAAACTCCACCGCCACGAGGAAGAACCTTGGCGGAACCAATCTAGGGCGCTGGCGGAGCTGTTCTGCCGGGGACACTTCCCTCCGGGAGGGGGAAATCATCACCAACGTCATCACCAACGATCCTCTCATCGGGAGGGGGTCAATCTCCATCAACATCATCACCAGCACCATCTCCTCTCAAAACCCTAGTTCATCTCTTGTATCCAATCTTGTATCAAAACCACAAATTGGTACCTGTGGGTTGCTAGTAGTGTTGATTACTCCTTGTAGTTGATGCTAATTGGTTTACTTGGTGGAAGATCATATGTTGAGATCCTTAGTGCATATTATTACCCATCTGATTATGAACATGTATATGCTTTGTGAGTAGTTACGTTTGTTCCTGAGGACATGGGTGAAGTCTTGCTATTAGTAGTCATGTGAATTTGGTATTCGTTTGATATTTTGATGAGATGTATGTTGTCTTTTCCTCTAGTGGTGTTATGTGAACGTCATCTACATGACACTTCACCATTATTTGGGCCTAGAGGAAGGCATGGGGAAATAATAAGTAGATAATGGGTTGCTAGAGTGACAGAAGCTTAAACCCTAGTTTATGTGTTGCTTTGTTAGGGGCTGATTTGGATCCATATTTTAATGTTGTGATTAGGTTTACCTTAATAGTTATTTTGTAGTTGCGGATGCTTGCAATAGGGGTTAATCATTAGTGGGATGCTTGTCCAAGTAAGGGCAGTAACCAAGCACCGGTCCACCCACATATCAAATTATCAAAGTACCGAACGCGAATCATATGAACGTGGTGAAAACTAGCTTGATGATAATTCCCACGTGTCCTCGGGAGCTCCTTTCTCATTATTAGAAATTGTCCAGGCTTATCCTTTGCTACATAAAGGATTGGGCCACCTTGCTGCACTTTATTTACTTTATTTACTTGTTACTCGTTACTATTTATCTTATCACAAAACTATCTATCACCTACAATTTCAGTGCTTGCAGAGAAAACCTTACTGAAAACCGCTTATCATTTCCTTCTGCTCCTCGTTGGGTTCGACACTCTTACTTATCGAAAGGACTACGATAGATCCCCTACACTTGTGGGTCATCACACCCTTCATTGAACACAGGTCTCATCGTCGTACGGGTGGCATGAAGCTTGTCTTAGCAGGCCACCGAATACAGCGTCTAGCTGAGACGGGGCATCAACCAGGCCTCTCCATGATGTTACCTTTCTTTGGCCCCGCGGTGTCATCCTTGTTTTGGCAGACCACCGAATACGGTGTCTAGCCAAGACAAGGCATCCACCACACCGCTCTAAGACGTTACCTCTCACGACCTTGCGAGGCAGAGTCTTTGTCTATGCAGACTGCCGTAACCTCGACGTCTAGTCGAGACGAGACACCAACCACACCTGCCATGCCGATGTGAGTGTGCGTTGGTTTCACACTGATGCCGGTCTTCACAAAAGAATACTGCCATGAGGCAACCCCTTGCGTACCCCGATGAAGCTACTACATCATCAAGAAGTCTGAGCCAAGCAGGATCCATCCTACCCCAACACCATCTACATCAATGTTGTCAAGATTGACGAGGCGCGACGGTGAGGGCGGAAGTGGCTAGCACAAAGCCTTGTTTTAAGCGGCATGTGTACCAACGAGGACATGGGCTTTGCCGCTGCCCACACCTACACCCATCATCATCATATGCATGGAGAACGTGAAGCGAAGATGACGAAGATGACCACACGACTTAATTGGAGGTATTTCACGGAGCAACCTGCGAGAGTAATTAACATGGAGCCTTCTGAGGCCCCGGGAACCTGTAGACCGCACAACGCTACAATCAGGTAGGCCACGCTAGTAGGCCACGGAGCACATATTGGTAATTGTATTTGTTATCCTTGTGATTAATAAAATACTATTGCATCTCTTTGTTTTTTATTGTGTACTACGGTACACTGGCACACCCGCATTTATTTTCCCTGGCGCATGAGAGAAATCAAACTCCTTCTCTTCCCATGTTTGCCTCCTTGTGGTCGTCGAAATCGTTTTCGCCAATCACCCAATGTGCACAGCAGGCCGCAAGGATCTCCACTTGTAAGAACGCTTTTATGCAGGTGGATTCTCCCGCGGCGGCAAGCTAGTGATGGTACATTTCAAATCATTGCCGCCCATGGTCGTTGTCGAGTGCGAGAAGGTCTACGTGCACCAAGCTCAAGATCCTGTGCAGTTTTAAAATGTGCAGTCGAAGAAGGCGCAAAGGAGGAAGGTCGCCAACATGATGAAGGAGCGTCACAAGCTAATGTTTCAGGCGCGCGCCCTGTCCAAGGAGTCAACAAGGGTGTACATGAAAGGAGATGTTGAGGCAGCTCAACCTCTCCGGACTACGGCCGCCAACAAGCGGGCAAGTGCGGCATCCCTCCACACCTCTGTTGGACTACACACTCGGAGTGCCAACACCAACACCATGGTGCACCAAGGGTTAAGTATTGCAAGGCCCTATGGTCTCCCTCAACCTCAACAATACTTGAAGAGGTGCATGGGCACCATGTCTCCACAACTCAGCGGTTGATGGCAATCACTCTCCAACGGCAATACATTTACCGTTCCGTGCTGTGAGACACGACACTAGGTGGCGAGGATTCAACACTAAAAAAAAGACACATCTGTGACATTTTGGGCCAAACAAATTTTTTTCTGTCATACTTATGACAGTTCTATGATGATAATTATGACAAAACCCGGTATCATCATAGATGTGGTGGGCTCCTACTTCTATGACAAAAAATCATGACAGAAAATGGGCTTTTCGTCCTGGGCGGGTCGGAGACGCACTTGCATGACATTCTTTGGGCCGTCCATGACGGTAAAAATTGTGGTAGAAGCGAGGGCGAGGAAAATTTCAGGGAGTTCCCGGTTACGGTAGGTGGTAGGGGCCGAGCGATGCATGGAGGGATTGCGCATTTCTCTCGTACACGTACGCGTGTGGGTGCGAGGTGTTGGGCTCTAACTGAACCCGAGCGAGGCGTTCGCCTACTAACCCGAGCAATTGCACTACAGGCTACGCGTTACGAAACAAGAGTGATCAATCGATCCCTGGTTGTTAACTGAACCCAATCGAGTGATTCCTTCGCTACTGCTGCTAACTGAAGCCGATCGAACCTACTGCCTCCTGATGAATAGTGAGCGTTGTTGGGGGGGTTGGATGAAGAGTTCCCTGTGGGGGGTTGGATGAACAGGACCCATGGTAGTAGAGGCCGTTGCCGCTGGATGAACAGGACCCTGATTAATCGAGCCGGTTGGGGGTGGGTGAACAGGACCCCGTGGATCGCTGTATGAACAGGACGACCCTGTGGAGGGTTGGTTGAACAGTAGCCGGTGGAGGGCTGGATGAACACTAGCTCGTGGAGGGGTGGTTGAATAGGACCCCGTGGAGAGGGCAGGTTGAACAGTAGCCGGTGGAGGAGTGGTGGAGGCTGGATGAACATGAGCCCGTGGATGAACAGTCGCAGGTGGAGGCTGGAGGAGGTTGAGGTGGATGAACAGTAGCCCGTGGAGGGTGGAGGAGGTCGATGGTGGATATGAATAGTAGCCCATGAAGTCCCGTTTTGCGGTACGCCACACCCCTCCTGATGAAGACGACCCTTGTTTCGACCGTAGCGCCAACACAAGTCCCTTTCCTCCGTTTTGCGGCACGCCACACCCCTCCCGATCAACAGGACCCTATTTCAACCGTAGGCACTCGAGCACAAGTCTGTTTCCTCTGTTTTGCGGTACTCCAGACCCGTCCCGATGAATAGGACCCCGTTTTGACCCTGGGCGGTCGAACACAAGGCCATTTCCTCCGTTCTACGGTACGCCAGGCCTCGTTTTGTTCGGCTGTTCCATCCAAGCCGGTTGCCTCCTGATGAACACAACAACGCAATTTCTCCATTCCGACCTAGCCAGTTGGTTGCCGATGAATAGGACGCCGTCACTGCCTCTCCACGTACACAAGCCCTAGCTGTACGTATGCGCGAGGGATGGCCTGGCCAGCGGTGGGTGTAGTAGGGGCGGTGAGGCCTCCGCGGCAGCACAGCCGGCCACGGGAGGCAGCAGCACGCAGCACAACCGGCGCTGGTTTGGGCGGTTAGAGCAAGAAGACCAGAGGTTGAAGAAGCACTACGGCCGTTGGATGGACATCGTAGGATCACTGGAGCTAGAATCGTTCATATTGACTAAGTTGATAAAGCCTCTGTCCGCGTCAACTTACTAGGCCCACAAGTCAGCCTCCCACTATTGTGGGTCCCAGCTAGCAGGGGGAGTATTAATTATTTTGTGCGTAATAAGGAGGCACTTCCTTGCGTGTGAAGATATAGCTGGTGGGTCTGAGCTGTTAGTGGGGGGGAATGTTTTTTTTTTGTGAAATACAAAGGCCCTTTCGGTGGGTCCCATCTGTCAGGTGGAGGAATCATTATTTTGCCGTGGACCCAGTTGTCAGCCTGTCCACATACAGTCCACTTCCGATGGATATCGTTTGTTGACCATGTTGACCATGATGCCTCGAGAGCACTAGGGTGGTGGACGACGGCGAGGCTTAGGAAGGGAACGACACGGAGCCAGGGAAGACTCGGCAGTTGTTTCCCACGCGGAGGGGAGTATGAGGGTTTATTGGTTCATCTGTTGTCGCTGAAGAATAATAGCAGGTGTGGGTGAGTAGAGGGATGGCTAGGCTAGCGATGGGAGTACAGTGGCGCGGTGATGCTTGCGCGGCAGCACAGCCGGCCGCGAGAGGAGGGAGCAGTCCTGTTGGCGCTTGTTTGAGCGTCTGGAGGAGGAAGAGCAGAGATTGAAGAAGCACGACGGTCGTTGTATGGACATCCAACAGTCACTACTCTCATGTGTTGACTAAGTTGACACGGTGTTGCGTGTGGGTCAACCTTTTTTTTAGGAAAGCGTACGCGTCAACCTAGAGTAGGCGCACAAGTCAGTCTCAAATGTGTGGAAAACAGCTTACAACCCATCTGCCATTAATTCGAATAATATACAACCCATCTGCCTTGGACTAGGTATTTATACACTATATGTATGTATTCGGGTGTCTCGGCCGGCTGGCAAGCTCGTGCATGTACGTACCCGAATACATGCAAAAGAAAAGAAAAAGGATAGAAAGGGAGAGTCATCCACTTCTTAAGCCCTTGCCATTTTCATGTGCATGCATGAACAGTCAAGTGTACGCTGGTGTGTACGTATTTATACTGGTGTATACTAGCAGGCGAGCTTGCGCATACATATCCGAATACCCGCAATCGGAAGTATACTATGTATATGGAATGTACTCGTGTGTTGCCAACTTGGCATTGGATGTAAGCTGCACTTATACACGCTCGTGAGATCAACCAGTCGGTCAATCGGGGACGAGGCACATTACAAGAATTGGAAAGTGTGCAAATAATCGGCAGGCTTTAAATTGGAAAGAGAGGAAACGAGCATCATTCAATGGCATATACATGACCGTATCAACTTATTTTCCATACTTGTACTAGGCTTGTACGTCAAGAAGAATTAGAAAAGGAAACCTTGAGGGCCAGGCCATGCGTCAGCTCTTCCTGAGACCCTGGCTCTCCCAACCTATAAATACAGGAGCCAAGGACACGGAGCAAAGGCATGAGAGAAATCTCACAACATCTCACGTACAGAGCTGGAGGAACACATCCAGAATCCATCAAGTAGCAGCAAGACTACGCAACACCACATCCAGCAAGACACACGTTGACAGGATATCGCCGACTCGGTGTACCCTCATCCACGCAAAGAACTCCGGTGGTGATGGATGCAAAGGTCATGTTTCTGAAAGGTTAAACTCATGTCTAATTCTTTTCTTTTGTCTTCCCCTTACATCCAGTATGCATGCACTACATGGAGAGTACATGCTCATCGCCGAAGACAACGCTCGTTTGATTCCGCCACCGGCACCGGAGAGGACTTCATCAAACAAGGAGACTACACCAACTCCACTGGAGTTTGTCCACACCGAGCCCTTCATCTTATTACGTCGTGATCGGGTGCGGACGGAGCTTGCCGAAGACGAAGACCAACCACGCCTTTCTACAAAGTTACCTTCCTCGGCCCCGTGAGGCAGTGCCCTTGTCTTGGCAGACCACTGAATACGGCGTCTGACCAAGACGAGGTGCACCCTTCATGGCATAAAGGTTTCGGTGTACATGCGGCATGATCCTAGTCTCGGCAGACCACCGAATACGTTTTCTAGCTGAGACAGGGCATCAATCACCGCCCCTCCATGTCATCTTTCTTCGACCTTGTGATGTGTTTCCCTTGTCTTGGTGGACCACCGAATACAGCGTCCAGTCGAGACGAGGAGCACCCTTTGTTACACAAGTCTCATCGTCATACAGGCAGCGTGCTCCTTATCTTAGCAGACCACCAAATACGATGTCTACCTGAGACGAGGCAACAACAACGCCCCTCCATGAAGCCATACTTCTTCAGCACCACAATGTTTCACCCTTGTCTTGGCGGACCACCAAATACGGCGTCTAGCCGAGACGAGGTGCACTATTCATGGCTTACAGGTCTCGACGTATAGGCGGTGTGCTCCTTGTCCTAGGAGACCACCGAATACGGCGTCTAGCTGATACGAGGTATCAAGCACGTTGCTCCAGGGTGCCACCTTTCTTCAGCACCACAATGTTTTGCCCTTGTCTTGATGGACCACCGTCCTAGACGAGGTGCACCCTTAATTGCACACAGGTCTCATCGTCGTACGGGTGGCGTGAACCTTGTCTTAGCAGACCACCGAATACGGTGTCTAGCTGAGACGGGGCATCAACCATGCCTCTCCATGATGTTACCTTTCTTCGGCCCTGCGGCGTGATCCTTGTTTTTGCAGACCACCGAATATGGCGTCTAGCCAAGACGAGGCATCCACCACACCCCTCTAAGACATTACCTCTCATGGCCTTGTGAGGTGAAGCCTTTGTCTCCGCAGACTGCCGTAACCTCGGCGTCTAGTCGAGACGAGATGCCAACCACACCGGCCATGCCGATGCGAGTGTGCGTTGGTTTCACACCGACGCCAGTCTTCACAAAAGAATACTCCCGTGAGGCAACCCCTTGTGTACCCTGATGAAGCTTCTACATCGTCAAGAAGTCTGAGCCAAGCAGGATCCATGCTACCCCAACGCCGTGTACATCAACGATGTCAATACCGACAGGGCGCGATGGCGAGGGCGGACGTGGCTAGCAAAAACCGATGTTTAAGCAGCACGTGTACTGACGAGGACACGGGCTTTGCCGCTGCCCATGCCTACACCCATCATCATCATATGCATGGAGAACGTGAAGCGAAGACGATGAAGATGACCACATTGCTTAATCAGAGATATCTCGCGGAGCAACCCGCGGGAGTAATTAACCGGAGCCTTCCGAGGCCCCGGGAACCAGGAGAATGCACAACACTACAGTCAGGCAGGCCGTGCTAGTAGGCCACAGAGCGCATATCAGGAATTGTATTTGTTATCCTTGTGATTAATAAAATATTGTTCCCATCTCTTTGTTTTTCATTGTGTACTACGGTACACTGGCATGCCTGCATTAATTTTCCCTGGCGCATGGGAGAAATCAAACTCCTTCTCTTCCCTTCATGCGGAGAGCATATTAAGATTTTTCTCGTGTCAAACAGAAAGTGACAAAATAAGAGACTCTCTATCATGAAGATCATGGTGCTACTTTGAAGCACAAGTGTGGTAAAAGGGTAGTAACACTGCCCCTTCTCTCTTTTTCCCTCATTTTTTGGGCCTCTTTTTTTATTTGGCCTCTTTTTTTCCTCACATGGGACAATGCTCTAATAATGATGATCATCACACTTCTATTTACTTACAACTCGATGCTTAGAACAAAATATGACTCAATGTGAATGCCTATGGCGGTGTACCGGGATGTGCAATGAATCAAGAGTGACATGTATGAAAGAATTATGAAAGGTGGCTTTGCCACAAATACGATGTCAACTACATGATCATGCAAAGCAATATGACAATGACGAAAAGTGTCATAATAAATGGAATGGTCGAAAGTTGCATGGCAATATATCTCGGAATGGCTTTGGAAATGCAATAATAGGTAGGTATGGTGGTATTTTTAGGAAGGTATATGGTGGGTGTATGGTACTTGTCGGCGTTCTGGGAACGGGGGTCCCCAGACTTGCCTACCTGCGGCCTGCGGCGTGGCTCAAGTGGGGGCCCAATGCAGCCCTACTTCATCAGCTCAAGCTCAAGACCCTCGCGAGGGGCCAAGCCTCGCGGGGCAGACGACAGGGAGCTTCCTCAAGAGCAGCCTCCTTAGGCAGGCTTGCGAGGAGGCGGAGAGATCAAGGCAGGGCACCTCCCGAGGGGCCCGTGACGCAAGCCATGACGATCGGAGGCCAGGCGGGTGCCAGGCGGGCGCCGGCCTGCGCAGTGTCCTTGATTCCCTTTCTGTGCAAAGGGGGAAAGCAGAGGCCAAGGCATCAGGTAAAGGTTACCGTTTCGGTGCAATAAGACCAAGACCAACAGCACGGCAAGATGGAGGTCATCGTGGAGCCCAGGGCGGCGTCACCGTCAGGGCCTTTGGCAGCCGAAGACCAACTTTAGTCAGGATAAGTGTACCATATGTTCCCCTTCAAAATGGCCAATTGTTGGCGCCCTTCCCGCTCATTATTTGGGAAGAGGCCCAGGGCCTCCGCCTATAAATAGGACTAGCCACCCACAGGGTAGAGGCATCTGGAGATCATCTAGAGATCAACCAAAGAGAGAGAGAGAGAGAGAGAGAGAGAGAGGCGAGTGAACTCACCAAGCAGTTCATTGCACCAGCTCAAGAACAGCCCCTCGCGAGGCTGTTCTCCCTTTGTACTGTTCATCATCAGCCCCTGAGGCAATCCACCACACCACACACTGGAGTAGGGTATTACACCACAATGGTGTCCTGAACCACTATAAATCTCGTGTCCCTTGTGTGATCATCTTTCTTTCTTAGATCTTTGCGAGACTTCGAGATGTGACCTGGTAGGGGAGAGATCTTCGTGCGCACCCCAGTGTTCGAACCTCAAGGGTCTGCCGAAACCCGAAATCCGACATTTGGCGCTCCAGGTAGGGGTGCGCCGGAATCTTTCTTCTGCTGGTCGTGTCTGATCTTTTGTCGTGACCATGGCTGACTCTCGCCGAGCCCGCGCAGAGCGTCGGGCTGCTCTCGCCACCCGCGTCGCCCAAACGGCGCCCGTCGCCTGTTGCCAACACCACCATCGGCCCGGCGGGGAACGAGCAGCAGGCCTCATCCCTGCATCCTTCGGTGCGGCACGATGGCGTCGTCGTCCCACACCCATCGCACCATCACGGACGCGCATGCCGTGCTGCTCCTGGTGCGTGAGCTGCTGCACTACCGCCCCGTCGACGACCTCTACGAGGACTGGCTCGCCCGCATCACCGAGCTCGTCAGCGCAGTAGGGGGCTCTCCCATGCCATCCCTCTCGCTGCCTCGCCCTCCATTCTACACAGGAGGCGAGGAGCAGGAGGTGCCTCCACCACCTCCTCCCTAAGAAGGCGCCCTGGCTCCAAGGCGCACGGCCCCAGGTTGAGACCCGCCGCGTCCGGCGCCTGCGCGACAAGAAAGGATCTGCCAAGAGATCCCTCGCCCCCAAGAAGGTGCTCGCGTGCTCCCAGCACCGGTGCGCCATGACCGCATCCCTGCACCGCCACGTCAAGACCTAGCGTTGCTCCAGGAAGTGGCACGCGGGAATCCCCAGGAGCAAGCCCCACCTCAGCAGAGAGCTCCGGTGGCCACTACGGGCTGCCGCACTTTCACCTCCGAGCTACGTAGCGTCGCGTGGCCCGGCAAGTTCAAGCCAGACCTGCCTCTGCGCTACGACGGCACTGCAGACCCCGCAGAGTTCCTCCAGCTCTACGAGCTGGGCATCGAGGCCGTCAACGGGGACGAGAAGGTCATGGCGAATTGGTTTCCCATGGCGCTCAAGGATGGTGCCCGCACGTGGCTCCTGAACCTGGCCCCAGGCACGATCTCCTCCTGGGACGAGATGCGCACCTGCTTCATCGCCAACTTCCAAGGTACTTGCGACCGGGCCCCAGTCATGAGTGACCTGCGCCGCATCAAGCAATAGTCGGGAGAGACCCTGCAGAAGTACATCCAGCGCTCCAACAACGATTCCTTTGATAGTGAACTTACCCTTGGCCTTGCCAGCGATTCCTCCGACAGCGGCAGCGCCTCCGGACAACAGCAGCGCTTCTTCTAAGCACGACTCAAGCACGACATGAGCAACGAACCACCGAGCCACCACGCTCGCATCTCGGGAATGGCGTCAACCCGGCGTCATCGGTGAAGCCGCTGATGCCGTGCCCTCCTTAGGTCTTCCTCTTCTGTTTCGTCCCTCTAGCATGTCATAACGAACCCCTTGGGGGCATGTAAAAACTGTAATGCTTTTGCATAGTAGTTGTTATTCATCGATTAGTCCTACGCTTGCGTCTCCCACTACGGCACGGTGCCCCCTTTCACTCTCGCGGTAGCTTAGTGCTCCATGTCGGCAGGACCTAGTCCCCAGGTGGGCTTCAGTCGTCGTTGGTATGCCAGGTCGTGATGCCGTGGTCAAGGCCAGGAGGTGAGCAGCCCAAGCTCTGGTGAGAGCCCCTGAGGCGTCATGCTCAAGAGGTCCCCTTTGACGCGCAAGCAACTCCCGAAGGACTGGAAGGGAAGCATCCTTGCCCCAGTGAGGTTGCAAGGGTTGTGACGTTGATCGCGAGATTGGTACTTTGCACATGTTTAGAGACTTATCTTGGCGATCCGTGTTTTTCTTCATATTGCGGTGGCAGCCTTCGCGTGATGCCTGGCCGCATTTCCATAGTCGCGGCAATCCTTAAGCAAAACTCGCATCGACCCCTTCCACTCCCTCATCTAGGTGGTCTACATCCTCGGGTCCCAGATCCAGAGCGTGGTTCTGCCGCCGCTGGTATGCCAGGTCACGATGCCATGGACAAGGCCAAGGGGTGAGAGCTTCGAGGGCTAGTAGGGGCCATTGAGGCGCGATGCTCGGAGGCCCCCTTTAACGCACAAGTGAATTGGGCAGAGGAAAGGGATGGCTGGCCTCGCATAAGTGCCTTGGAGTGATCGTGACCTGCCGCATGGGTCCTAAGATTCCTGCAGGTTAGCTGGAGGGAGGAAGCATGGCATACAACGGTGCTTGTCGTCCTGCGATGATCCTTCCACGAGAAGGTGAAGGCATTGAGGACTAGGTGAGGTGACGTATGCAGAGGTGGCTGCGCGCCAGAGCTCGGTCTCTCAGGTTTTTCAGCACTGTAGGGACGGACCCATGCACGGGCACCGTGCCAACAGCCCCCATTGCGGAACAAACTCAAGGCGGGTTAGCAGCGCGTGGGTGCCACGCGGGGCGGCCTCGCGAATATCAGGGCAATGGATATGATGCTGGCAATAGCAGAAAGCAGCTTGTAAAATGGCAAAATTAGTTCTGATAGATGCGCAAAACGATACATGCTGCGGGGTGGAACCATACAGCTTGAGGATGATGCAGCCCGAGAGGTGCCCTCAACAGAATGAACTAAAAAGTCACCTAGCACCGTTGGGGTAGAAGTGATGAAGTAGCTGAAGATGCGTGCCACAGAAGTTGCTCCTCATGAGCCAGCAGGCTCCTGAGCCTCGGGAGCTCCGGAGGCTCTGACTCCTCCTCCGTCGGGATTGCCTGGTGCCTGGCTTCATGAGACGCCAGGACGCCATGCATGCATCGCTGGAGCGAGGCAGCCGTGCCCAGCAGGACAAATGGCAAGCAGACTTAGTTGTGGGGGTGGCCTCCACACCGGCCGACACTGGACAGCCAGAAGAGCTCCTAAGATGCAGCTCTGTTGAGGCCTGGGACTTTGACGCAAACGCGCAGCCCGCCGCTCACGTCCTGAGCAGCAGCTGCATTGAGTTGCGCGGGCCGTCGCTCGACTTGCATGGCCCACACCTCCTGAAGATCTTCGATTGCCCTGGTGATGAACTCCTCGTGCCTGGTGCCTCGTGCCATGTGCCTTGCTCCTGGAAGCGCGCGTTGAAGGACGCCTCCAGATGGTGCTCGAATGCCTCCCTTGTGACGCTGGCCAGGTCAGAGACCTTCCAGAGAATAGCCCCCGAGCCTAACCTAAGGGGGCCGCTGGCACGCCTTCCTATGCGAGAGGGAAAGGCGCCCCAGCAGAGGGCGAGGGGCCCGAGTCACGATCATCAGGCATGCCAGCCTCCTGAGTGCCCCTGGGGAGGAGCTGCTTCTTCTTGGGAGCAACCTTAGGGGGAAGGGTGGTGCCCTCACCATTCGAGTTCTCAACCGCTACGGGCTAGTAGGCACGCTCGAGGGAGCACACCGTGTCTTTCTCATCATTGGCGGCCATGATGATGCCGCCGCTTCCTAGCATCTTGATGATGTTGTAGCCGTGGTGCGTTGCCGCCATGATCTTGGCGAGGCTGGGTACCCGAGGATGGCGTTGTACAGCAGGCGAATGTGCTGTAGTTGTCGATGAGCTCGGTGCGGTAGTTGTCGCGCTTGTCGGAGGTGATGGGGAGGCGAATCTGCCCCATGGGGTGCGTGGAGCCGTCAGTCACCCCTGAGAATGGCTTGGTGGGCTGAAGCTGGTCATATGGCACCTGGAACCTGTCAAATGTCTCGACGGAGAGGACATTGAGCCCAGCACCGCCGTCAATGACTGTCTTGGTGACGAGAATGTTGTTGATGGTAGGTGAGCAGAGCACGGGGAGCACGCCTGAAACGGCCGCGGACTTGAGATGGTCCGAAGAGTCGAAAGTGATGGCGTACTTGGACCACCTGAGAGGACGCGACACCTCGAGCTTGGGGAGGGCCGCGTTCACCTCATGAGCAAACTACTTGAAGATGTGATGGGAGGCAGGGGCCTGAGCACCCTCCAGGACGCAAGCGATAGCACGAGGCTCTTGGAAGCCCCAGCCCGATTGTCCTGGCGGTGGTCGCCGTTCCTTCATGGTGGCGGCAGAAGCGGAGGGAGGCCATCATTGCCCTGAGGACGGTCCTCGTGGGGCTGATCCTACCATAGACCGTCGCGAGGCTGGTCCTGCCAACCGTGTTCACGAAGCTGGTCACGCCAACCCCGACGGCGGCCATGATCGTCCCAACGGCCTCCGTCGCGGCCTCCTCCACAGCCGTAGCCACAGTCGTTATGCTCAAGGCGACGGCCGAGGCGCCCGTCGCGGATGGCCCTAAGCTCTTGGCAGTCGTTGGTGTTGTGGTTGTGCACGTTGTGGAAAACGCAGAACAGGCGGTTACCTTTGGAAGACTAAGGGTGATCACAGCCGCCCTTCATGTTAGGCTCGACTGCGAGCACCTTTGGGCCATTACGCTTCACGTCCTTTGCCTTGGCCATCCGGTCTTTAGGATCGGCCTCTGGGAGCTCGAGGAGCGAGAGACGGCCTTCTTCGGCCCTCACGCACCTGGTCGCCATATTGAACATCTCCAGAGCTGAGCATAGGTCCTCATGTATGGCGAGCTCCTCCTTCATCTTGATGTCCGAGACGCCATCAGTGAATGCTGAGATGATGGCCTCGACTGACACCTTGGGGATTTTGAGGCAGGCGTTGGTGAAGCGCTGGATGTACTTATGCAAGGTCTCTCCTGGTTGTTTCTTGATGCGCCGCAGGTCGCCAGCTGCAGGAGTGCAGTCGCGGGTGCCTTGGAAGTTGGCGATGAAACGCTCTCGTCGCTCGTCCCACGAGGAGATCGACCCCGCCGGGAGGTTCAGGAGCCATGATACATCCATTTTGCATCATGTTTTCCTACTTTTATTTATGTTGTTTTATTGTATAATAATTCTTTTTGGAGTAATTCTAATGCCTTTTCTCTCATAATATGCAAGGTATACACAAAACGGGAGAATTCTGGCAGCTGGAAATCTGGACATGAAAAAGCTACGTCAAGCGACCTATTCTGCACAACTCCAAATGAGTTGAAACTTCGCAAGGATTTTTTATGGAATATTTAATGAATATTGGAGCCAATAAGTACCAGACGGGGACACCAGGTGGGCACAACCCACCTGGGCGCGCAAGGAGGCCCAGGCGCGCCTTGGTGGGTGCTGCCCTCCTCGGCCCACCTCCGGTGCCCCTCTTCTGGTATATAAGTCATTTTGACCTAGAAAAAATAAGGAGAGGACTTACGGGACGAAGCGTCGTTGTCTCGAGGCGGAACCTGGGCAGGAGCACTTTTGCCCTCCGGCGGAGCGATTCCGCCAGGGGAACTTCCCTCCCGGAGGGGGAAATCATCATCATCATCATGACCAAACAACTCTCCCATCTTGGGGAGGGCTATCTTCATGAACATCTTCACCATCACCAACTCCTCTCAAAGCCTAGTTCATCTGTTGTGTTGAATCTTTGTACCGGAACTATAGATTAGTTCTTGTGGGTGACTAGTAGTGTTGATTACATCTTGTAGTTGATTACCATATGGTTTATGTGGTGTAAGATTATATGATCAGATCCATTATGCTATTTAATACCCCTCTGATCTGGAGCACGATTATCAATTGTGAGTAGTTACTTTCGTTCTTGAGGTCATGGGAGAAATCATGTTGCAAGTAATCATGTGAACTTGATATGTGTTTGATATTTTGATGATATGTATGTTGTGATTCCCTTAGTGGTGTCATGTGAACGTCAATTACATGACACTTCACCATATTTGGGCCTAAGAGAATGCATTGTGGAGTAGTTATTAGATGATGGGTTGCGAGAGTGACAGAAGCTTAAACCCTAGTTTATGCGCTATTCCGTAAGGGACCGATTGGATCCAAAAGTTTAATGATATGGTTAGAATTTATTCTTAATACTTTTCTCATAGTTGCGGATGCTTGCGAGAGGATTAATCATAAGTAGGAGGTTTGTTCAAGTAAGAACAAGACCTAAGCACCGGTCCACCCAAATATCAAATTATCAAAGTAGCGAACACGAATTAAGCCAACATGATGAAAGTGACTAGATGAAATTCCCGTGTACCCTCAAGAACACTTTGCTTATCATAAGAGACCGTTTTGGCATGTCCTTTGCCTCAAAAGGATTAGGCTACCTTGCTGCACTTTTGTTACTACTATTGTTACTTGCTCATTACAAATTATCTTGCTATCAAACTACTCCGCTACTTACAATTTTAGCAATTGCAGACATTACCTTGCTGCACTTATCATTTCCTTCTGCTCCTCATTGGGTACGACACTCTTACTTATCGAAAAGGACACAATTGACCACATATACTTGTGGGTCATCAAGGCTATTTTCTAGCGCCATTACCGGGGAGTGAAGCTCTCTTGGTAAGTGGAAATTGGTAAGGAAACATTATTACTATGTGCTGAAATATATTGTCACTTGCTACTATGGAAAACAATCCTTTGAGGGCTTTGTTCGGGGTATCTTCACCTTGAACGGAACCACAATTAGTTTCCCTTCAACCTACTGCACCTACTTAAAATATTGAATATGAAATTCCTTCGGGTATGGTAGAACAACTGCTAGCTAATCCTTATGTAGGAGATGGAACCGAACATCCTGATATACACTTGATATATGTGGATGAAATTTGTGGATTGTTTAAGCTTGCAGGTTTCCCGAAGATGAAGCTAAGAAGAAGGTTTCCCCTTTATCTTTGAAGGGAAAATCATTGACGTGGTATAGGCTATCCGATGATTTTGGATTTTGGAACTCGAATCAGTTGAAATTGGAATTTCATCAAAAAAATTATCCTATGCATCTAGTTCATCATGATCGGAACTATATGTATAATTTTTGGCCTCGTGAAAGGAGAAAGTTTCTCTCTAGCTTGGGGGAGCTTAAGTCAATTTTATATTCATGCCCCAATCATGAGCTCTCAAGAGAAATTATTATTCAGAATTTTTATGCTCGGCTTTCTCGTAATGATCAATCCATGCTCGATACTTCTTGTACTGGTTCTTTTGTGAAGAAGAGTATTGAATTCCAGTGCGATCTTTTAGAAAGAATTAAATGCAACTCAGAAGATTGGCAACTCGACAAAGGTAAAGAGTCAAGTATTGAACCTAAGTTTGATTGTGTTACATCTTTTATGAATACCGATGCTTTTCAAAAGTTTAGCACTAAATATGGACTTGACTTTGAAATAGTAGCTTCCTTTTGTGAATATTTTGCTACTCATGTTGATCTCCCTAAGAAGAAGTGGTTTAAATATCATCCATCTATTAAAGAAGAAGTTAAAGAATCGTAAAAAGCTAAAGAAGAAACTATCGTTTACAATGTTGATCCAGTTGCTCCCACTGCTTATATTGAAAAACCACCTTTCCCTGTTAGGATGAAGGAACATGCTAAAGCTTCAACTGTTGTTAACAAAAGTTATGTTAGAACACCCAAACCAGCTGAACAAATTGGATTTGAACCTAGTGATGCTATGATTAAAGATCTCTTAGTCGATAATATTGATGGGCATGTTATTTACTTCTGTGATGAAGCTTCTAGAACTGTCAAACCTAATAAAAAGGATAAACATAGACCAGTTGTTGGCATGCCTGTTGCCTTAGTTAAGATAGGAGATCACTGTTATCATGGGTTATGTGACCTAGGTGCTAGTGTGAGTGTTATTCCTTTCTCTTATATGAAGAAATTAAGAATGAAATAGCACCTGCTGAAATAGAAGACATAGATGTCACTATTAAACTTGCCAATAGAGATACTATATCAGCAATTAGGATTCTTAGAGATGTTGAAGTCTTGTGTGGGAAAATAAAATACCGTACTGATTTTCTTGTTCTTGGCTCCCCACAAGATGACTTTTGTCCCATTATCTTTGGTAGAACTTTCTTGAACACCGTCAATGCCAAAATAGATTGTAAGAAACAAACTGCCGGTGTTAGCTTTGGTGATGAATCTCATGAATTTAATTTTTCCAAGTTTAGTAGACAACCTCATAAGAAAGAGTTTCCTTGTAAGGATGAAATTATTGGTTTTGCTTCTATTGATGTACCTCCTACTGACCCTTTGGGACAATATTTGCTAGACCATGAAAATGATTTGCATATGTGTGAAAGAAATGATATAGATAGAATCTTTTTCGGACAACAACCTCTGCTTAAACACAATATGCCTATTGAGACTCTAGGAGGTCCTCCTTCACCTAAAGGTGACCCCGTGTTTAAATTAAAACAATTTTCAGACACTTTGAAATATGCTTATTTGATGAGAAAAAGATATATCCTGTTATTATTAGTGCTAACCTTTTAGAACATGAAGAAGAAAGATTATTGAAAGTTCTAAGGAAGCACAAAGCTGCTATTGTATATACTCTTCATGATCTTAAGGGCATTAGTCCCACTCTATGTCAACACAAGATTAATATGGAATTTGATGCTAAACCCGTTATTGAACACCAATGTCGGTTAAACCCGAAGATGAAAGAAGTGGTAAGAACGGACATATTAAAACTTCTGGAAGCAGGTATAATCTATCCTATAGCTGATAGTAGATGGGTAAGTCCTGTTCATTATGTCCCTAAGAAGGGAGGTATTACTGTTGTTCCTAATGATAAGAATGAGCTCATTCCACAAAGAATTGTCACAAGTTATAGAATGGTAATTGATTATAGAAAATTAAACAAAGCAATTAGAAAAGATCATTACCCTCTGCTTTTTATTGCTCAAATGTTAGAAAGATTATCTAAGCACACACATTTTTGCTTTCTGATGGATATTCTGGTTTTTCACAAATACCTGTTTTAGAACCTAATTAAGAAAAGACCACTTCTACTTGTCCTTTTGGAACTTATGCTTATAGACGTATGCCTTTTGGTTTATGTAATGCACCTCCTACCTTTCAAAGATGTATGACTGCTATATTCTCTGATTTTTGTGAAAAGATTGTTGAGGTTTTCATGGATGACTTTTCCGTTTATGGGAAGTCTTTTGATGATTGTTTAAGCAATCTTGATCGAGTTTTGCAGAGATGTGAACAAACAAATCTTGTCTTGAATTGGGAGAAGTGCCAATTTATGGTTAACGAAGGTATTGTTTTGGGCCATAAAATTTCTGAAAGAGGCATTGAGGTGGAGAAGGCCAAGGTTGATGCAATTGATAAAATGCCATGTCCTAAAGATATTAAAGGTATTCATAGTTTCCTTGGTCAAGCTAGTTTCTATAGGAGGTTTCTCAAAGACTTTTCTAAAATTTCTAGGCCTCTTACAAATCTTTTGCAAAAGGAAATTCCCTTTGTGTTTGATAATGATTGCTTGGAAGCCTTTGAAACACTAAAGAAAGACTTAATTACTTCACCTGTTGTTCAACCACCTGATTGGAACTTGCCTTTTGAGATTATGTGTGATGCTAGTGATTATGTTGTTGGTGTTGTTCTAGGGCAAAGAGTTGATAAGAAACTGAATGTTATTCATTCTGCTAGTAAAATTCTAGACAATGCTCAATGCAATTATGCTACTACTGAAAAAGAATTCTTAGCAGTGGTGTTTTCTTGTGATAAATTCAGATCCTACATTGTTGATTCTAAAATGATTGTTCACACTGATCATGTTGCTATAAAATATCTTATGAAAAAGAAAGATGCTAAACCTAGACTCATTAGATGGGATCTGCTGCTACAAGAATTTGATTTGAATATCACTGATAGGAAAGGAGCAGAGAACCCCGTAGCTGATAACTTGTCTAGGCTTGAAAATATTCTTGATGAACCACAACCTATTAATGATATCTTTCATAATGAACAATTAGCTGCAATAAATGTTTCTAATAGTACACCCTGGTATGCTGACTATTCTAATTATATTGTTGCTAAATACATACCACCTAGCTTCACATACCAACAAAAGAACAAATTCTTCTATGATTTTAAGACATTACTTTTGGGATGACCCACATCTTTATAAACAAGGAGTAGATGGTATTATTAGACGTTGTGTACATGAGCATGAACAGGAAGAAATCCTATGGAAATGTCACTCTGAAGCTTATGGAGGACATCACGCGGGAGATAGAACCGCTCATAAGGTATTGCAATCTGGTTTTTATTGGCCTACTCTCTTCAAGGATGCCCGTAAGTTTGTCTCATCTTGTGATGAATGTCAAAGAATAGGTAATACCGGTAATCATCAAGAAATGCCTATGAATTATTCACTTGCAGTTGAACCATTTGATGTTTCAGGATTTGATTTCATGGGACCTTTTCCTTCCTCTAGTGGGTATACACATATTTTGGCTGCTGTTGATTACGTTCCTAAGTGGGTAGAAGCTATTCCAACCAGTAGTGCTGATCAAAACACCTCTATTAAAATGCTTAAGGAAGTTATTTTTCCCAAGGTTTGGAGTTCCTAGATATTTAATGAATGATGGTGGTTCAAACTTTATACATGTTGCTTTCCGTAAAATCCTTGCTAAGTACGATATTAACCATAGAATTGGATCACCTTATCATCCTCAGTCTAGTGGTCAAGATAGCAATAGAGAAATAAAACTAATCTTACAAAATACTGTCAATAGGTCCCAGAAGAATTGGTCTAAGATATTAGATGATGCACTTTGGGCTTATAGAACAGCTTATAAAAATCCTATGGGTATGTCTCCATATAAAATGGTTTATGGAAAAGCTTTTCATTTGCCTCTTGAGTTAGAACATAAAGCATATTGGGCAATTAAAGAACTCAATTATGATTTCAAACTTGCTGGTGAAAAGAGGCTATTTGACATCAGCTCATTAGATGAATGGATAACCTAGGCTTATGAAAATGCAAAATTATTCAAAGAAAAAGTTAAAAGATGGCATGACAAAAGAATCCAAAAGCGTGAGTTCAAAGTTCAATAATATGTTCTTTTGTACAACTCTCATTTTAGATTCTTTCCAGGAAAACTCCTCTCCAAATGGGAAGGACCCTATGTCATCGAGGAGGTCTATCAATCCGGAGCTATCAAAATAAATAATGCCGAAGGTACTAACCTGAAGGTTGTCAATAGGCAAAGAATAAAACACTATATCTCAGGTACGCCCATTAATGTTGAAAGCAATATTATCCAAACTTTGACATCGGAAGATAACATAAAGTAAACCTTCTAGAACACTCCAGAATCATGAAAAAGGGAGGTACGATATACGGTATGTAAACGGACTCCAAAAAATCCGCAAAAATATTTTTTATCAGTTTTGGAATATTTAAAAAATTAGGAAAATAAGAAACTTCCAGGAAAGTGACCCTGGTGGGCACAATACACCAGGGAGCACCTGGCATGCCAGGCACACCCTGGTGGGTTGTGCCCACCTCAGATACTTTCTGGACTCCGTTTTTCTTCCGTTCTGCTTGTTCCCAAAGATAAAAAATCTTTATAGACCTCCTGAACCTGTTGACCTCCGTATCATGGAGAAATCCCCTGTTTTCTTTTCTTGTTGTTTTAGGCCAGATCTAATTCATCATGGCCGCTTCAAGCTCGTCCAAGGACAAGTTCGTCGACAATGTCATCAACCCATATCTGTGGGAGGTGATGCAGCACCCTCAAGCTATCCAGATGCGCGATGGGGTGCTGCACATCTGCGATTTGCAAGGACCCAAGGGGATTGGATCCATGGAGGCCAGTCTTGAAGCTATCGAGAAGGACATCATCTGGTGCAAGGGGATGGTGGAACGTGGACTCAATACCAATAACCTCATGACCGCAGACTACACCCGTGATCTCAAGGTGGATGGCAAGTCCATAAAAGACATCATCTTGTCCCTCAACGAGCAAATCAACTTCCTCCATAGCCAGATCCACGACCTTCAAAGCCAAGTCTTTGAATATGAGGCAAGGTTTAAAGGTATGAGTTTGGCTGCTAGTTGCAGGATCCGGGAGACTCACTCGTCTTCTTATGATGGTGACCCTGTGCTGTGGAAACCCGAGGACAAGAAACCTTCTACTTGATCACCACCACCTTCTTCACCACCAAAATAAAATTGAGTATCGGGTATGTGTACTCCCCTGGGATTTCGCCAGGCTTGGGGGAGGTGCCCCGTTATCGTATCATCCCTACTATCTTTTGCCTTTACTTTCTTAGTTCGATCCATGGTTATCTTTTGCTTTTAGATGAATAAAAGTTTAGTTCAATCCTTTCTTTTCAAGAGTTTGCTTAGTGATCAATCTTTGTTATCGTGTGCGAGATATATAATAAAGTTTAGTTTGATTTTTTCCTTCTTTACTTGTTTCAATAAAAAGTGTAAGTGCATCTAGTGCCACCCCTAGTTGGTTTTCGGGTATTGACGACAAACATGGTTGAGGGACTAATGTGTTTGTGAGAATTGCGTTATAACACAGGTAGTGTCCCTCATTGATTCAGTTTACCTACCAGAGATGACCCCTAAAAATGTGTGAAGACATTGAAGACAATGGTGGTTCGTGAAGACATTCATGACGAAGATTATGACGCATGAAGCCATTCACTTGAAGACTATGGAGTGCGAAGACATAGTTGTTTCATAGTTTCCTTTTCCTCTTCTTGAGTCATAGGAACCACCGTACTAGTAAGTGGGGTCCAAGTGAACAAAGTCAAAGTGACTGAAGTGATGCTCAACCAAATCCTATGTCTTCGAGCGAAGACAATGAGACAAATCTTATCCAGAGCTGGATGAGTCAGCTTTACTTGTAGCCCAAGTCAAGCTGCCACGTGTGTTTGAAATCTGACCGTTGGACACGTGTCATTTCCTTAGTGACCCAGGGTCATTTTGGACATATTAGGTCGGGTTGCTTCCTGGCTATAAATAGCCCACCCCCTACACCATAAATTGGTGGCTGCTCAGGGATAGTGCACGGCTTTTGTCATTTGAGAGCAACCCACCTCCGAAGCATTTGAGAGAGAAATCCTTGCGAGGACAAAGCCCAAAACATCTAGAGCCAAAGAGTGTTAGGCATCACTGAAGTCTTTCTGTCCGCGTGATCTGAAGACTTGTTACACTTGAGGACTGTGAATCCTCCAGCCGGTTAGGCGTCACGTTCTGAGCATCCAAGAGTCAATGTGGTATGGCGGTGAATGAAGTCTGTGAAGGTTTGGAAGTCTACCTCGAAGACTTACCAGAGTGTTGGGCAAGGACTGGCTGTCCTTAGCTCAAGGGGAATAAGGTGAAGACACTGTCTTCTGAGTTAAATCTCAGCCTCCCTAACCAGACATACAGTTGTCACAACAATTGGAACTGGTCTACCAAATCCTTGTCTTCGTCAAGCCACTGGTTCTATCCTCTACTATCCTTACTTTACAGTTGTCGTCGTGAAGTCATTGCTTGCTTGTATAATCTGTTTGACTTCACACTGTGAAGACTATTGTATATTTAGCTTCGTACAATCTACCTTTCTGATCCTCTCTACCAAGTTGCAATTAGTCTTCGTGCTTTCATTATACTGTATGTTAGACTAATGCTTGTCTAGTGTAGTTTTCATTCCGCTGCTTACTACATAGGCTCAGTTTAACGGTTTGTCTTCAAACACTACAAAAAAAGACACATCCGTGACACATCCTACTGAACCCGAGCGATTGCACTACAAGCTACGCGTTACTGAACCCGAGCGATTGATCGATGGTTGTTAACTGAACCCGATTGAGCGATCCCTTCGCTACTGCTACTAACTGAAGCCGATCGATGCTGCCTCTGGAGGAACAGTGAGTGTTGCTGGAGGGGGGGGGGTTGGATGAACAGTTCCCGGTGGGGGTGGATGAACAGGACCTTGTGGTGTTGCCTCTGGATGAACAGGACCCCGATCAATCGAGCCGGTTAGGGCTGGATGAACAGGACCCTATGGAGGGCTGGATGAATAGGACGACCCCGTGGAGGGCTGGATGAACAGTACACGATGGAAGGGTGGATGAACAGTAGCCCGTGGAGGGGTGGTTGAACAGGAGCCCCTGGAGCGGGGTGGTTGAACAGTAGCTGGTGGAGTAGTGCGCGATGGAGGCTGGATGAACAGGAGCCCGTGGATGAACAGTCGCAGGTGGAGGCTGGAGGAGGTCGACGGTGGATGAACAATAGCCCGTGGAGGCTAGAGGAGGTCAACGGTGGAGATGAACAGTATCCCGTGGAGTCCCATTTTGTGGTACGCCACACCCCTCTCATTGAACAGGACCCCCATTTCGATCGTAGCACTCCAACACAAGTTCGTTTCCTCCGTTTTGCAGTACAGCACACCCATCCCGATCAATAGGACCCCGTTTCGACCGTAGGAGGTCCAACACAAGTCCGTTTCCTCTGTTTTGCGGTACGCCAGACCCCTCCCGATGAACAGGATCTCGTTTCGAACGTGGCCGGTCAAACACAAGGCCATTTCCTCCATTGTGTGGTACGCTAGGCCTCGTTTCCATCGGTTGTTCTGTCCAAGCCCTCCCGATGAACACGACGATGCATTATGTTCCGACCCAGCCGGTTGGCTCCCCATGAACACGACGACGGTGTTTCTCCGTTCTGACCCAGCCATGTACACGAGCCCAGGCCATACGTATGCGTGAGTAGGCATTCGAGACCCCACCCGTATGTACGTACGTGGTCGTATTTTCTTTCTTGCATCCTGGCTGCTGTACGTATGTGTACATGCTACGTGCGCGCCTCTACTATAACACATGCGCGCCTCTACATCGACCAGTATGTACGTACATGTTCGCGACCAGAATGACAACGCTACATACGGTTCGACCAGGTGCGTCTCAACTATCAGGCACTTCCTTGCGTGCGAAGATGTAGCTGGTGGGTCCCAGCATTCAGGGGGCGAATCATTTTTTTCCCATTATATGGACGCACTTCCTTGCGTGCGAAGACGTAGCTGGTGGGTCCCAGTAGTCAGGGGGAAACATTTTTCACAAAATACGGTGGCCCGTCCGGTGGGTCCCCGCTGTCAGGTGGAGGAATAATTATTTTGCGCGTAATAAGGAGGCACTTCCTTGCGGCTGCCGTGGACCCAGATGTCAGCCTCTCCACGTACAGTACTCTTCCGATGGAAGTCGGTCTTTGACCACATTGACCACGCCGCGCCGAGAGCACCATGGCGGTGGACGACGACGAGGCCTAGGAAAGGGACGACGCGGAGCCGGGGAAGACGCGGCAGTGGATGCCCACGCGGAGAGGAGTATGAGGGTTCACTGGTTCGGCTGCGGTGTGAGGCTGCCGTCGCTGCATAATAACAGGGGGTGTGGGTGAGTGGAGGGATGGCCTGGCCAGCGGTGGGAGTAGTAGGGGGCGGTGAGTCCTCCACGGCAGCACAGCCGGCCATGGGAGGCAGGAGCAGGCTGCACGACCGGCGCTGCTTTGGGCGGCTGGAGCAAGAAGACCAGAGGTTGAAGAAGCATGAAGGCCGTTGGATGGACATTGTATGGTCACTGCAGCTAGAATGGTTTATATTGACTAATTTGACAAAGCCCTTGGTACGCGTCAACTTAGTAGGCCCACAGGCCAGCTTCCGAAACAATGCGCCCAAGATGTCAGGGGAGGAATCATTTTTTGGGTGGGTGAAGCTAGAATATCCGAGATTGAAGAAGAAGCACGGCATCCGTTGGATGGACATCCAACGACCACTGCTGCTAGAACCGTGTGTTGACAATAAGTTGACAAAGCCTTGCATATGCGTCAACTCTCTTTTTTCAGGGGACGCGTCAACTTAGTAAGGCCACAAGTGTGTGGCAGAGAACTTATAGCCCATTTGAGATTTGTAAGAATGTGTAGCCCATTTTTAACTCTAATGGAATTTACATCAAACCATTTACAGTTTGTTAGAAGTACAGCCCATTTCAACCAACCGTTCAAAACAGAATTCAATAAAACTTCCCACATTTTTATGGGAACAGAAATATTTTTATCCCGAAATTTCTAGTCAGATTAAATACAATTCAAATATAAATTTATATTATGTAAAAAATCCAACGAAACATTGTGCTCGCAAGAATTGATAAAATTTTCAATATCCAAAAATAATATTTTATAAAGTAATTATGTGTTTGGTGCATTTTTTATAGTTATTGTCCAGTTTTTATAATTATATCCCATTTATTATTTCTTAAAGCCCATTTTCTTGTTAAGCTTAATGCATCCCTCCTAGGAAAGATTTGCAGCCCAGTGGGGCGGAGAATAACAACTTGACCTTGCCTCGGTATTCCTAAAAAAAGTATAGCTGGGCTAGCCATTTTCATCTTGAAAAAAAAAATATCTGGGATGGATATGTGGCCTCGGCTAGACGGGCCACAGCCCGCCTAGTTAATACCTACAGCGATGTTTTCGTTGTTGTTCAGAGGAGAAAAATTAATATCTGGGCTAAACATCGCTCGAGAAAAACTCTGCAGTGCTCACACCTCAAAAACACAAATACTGCTCAAGCTCCTTGGTCCCAGCTATCGGCCGCTTCTTGTGCAATTCTCTCGTTTATTGACTACATAGGTTGATAATGGTGTGGGACAGTGATGTTAGGAAACCAGGAGGAAGCAAAAAAGTTATAGTTTTATATAGTAAGGAGGCACTTGCGTACGTGAGGCTATGGCCCTGGTGGGTCCCCACTGTCATCCTCTCCAAGTAAAGTCATCTCCTCGCCAGCGTGCGCTTTCTGCCCGAAACGGTCAGTGCCACCCGCCCCGCTACCCGGTGCAGGTGATTGCTCTGCCTTCAAACGACACAAGTGTCGTCCGTCTGGCCGTTTGCCGCCCACATTAATGATACGCGGTTGCCAAGGTGGCTACTCCGGCACCACATGTCCGTCCCTCCGCCGCCCACCATTGCTATATAAACTGCTGCGCCGGCCATAGCCGTAGTTATTCGCATTCATTCCCTTTCTCCTGTCCACACCACTACTGCCCGCCATGGCTTCCTCGCGCTCCAGCTCTCTTCGGGATGGGCGGACGACGGACCACAAGGAGATGGCAGGCATTGTTGCCGACTGGCTGGCCGGAAGGCAGCCGGAGGACAACGACGTCCCAATGGAGAACATGGTAGTCGACGATCTGGCGCCAACCCCCTCCTCCGCGCCATCCTCGCTGGTGCATTGCACCATGACCATCGGCGAGGCCCGTGCCCAATATATGGACACGGTGAGGCAGAAGCATGAGGAGCAGTTCTGGGAGGCGCAGGCCCACACCGCCTACAACCACCATCTCCTCCAGGAGCACCTGCAGGCGGAGGAGCAGATCACCGCGGAGCGGGCAGACCAGGAGGCGCTGCTCAACTTGTACCGCTCTGCCCGCGAGGGCCGCCTCGAGCGCTGGCGGTACCGCATGCGGGTGGCGGAGCCTGCAGCCGCCTACAAAGAGGGTGGTGAAGCAGGCAAGGCGCTGTTTGGCGAGACCGAGGATGAGGCAGAGGACAATGCTGGCTCCGACGAGTCCCCGCTCCGCTGGCGTCGATGAGGCCCTACTCCGCCGAGGCCCCGCGGCGCCAACAACGAGGCAGAGGACACCGCCGGCTCCGCCGAGGCCCCGCCCTGCCAACAATGAGGCAGAGGACATCACCGGCTCAGCCGAGGCCCCACCCTTTCGGCAGCGAGGGGGAGGATTTCCCCCACTCCGCCGAGGCGCCGCCCGCCGGCAACGAGATAGAGGACATCGTCGGCTCCGCCGAGGCTTCACCCCACTGCTAGCGAGGTTGCGCCACACAAAAAACAAGGAAGAGTAGAGCACGGTAGGAAGCCACTGCTCGGGTCCAAGTAAGGCCACCGCTGCTACCCTCCGGTTGAAGCCAAGCTAGGCAGGTTGACCATTGACGGCCGGTTAGCTTCTTGGCGGTGACGTGGAGTCGGAGAGCTATGTTTGAGAAGGACGCTGCTTCTACTTAACTGCTGGTGCAGTTGGCTGACTGTCACGTGGGCCGAACAAGCATCTGGGCCACATGTCAGTTATGCAACTGCACCTGCAGTTAAGTCACTGAAGCTTCTGTTCGGCTCAGCCGGACACAGGTGGGTAGCTTCGGTTAATTAATTATACCTCCAGCACACCCCTTTTTAGTTGACGAATGTATGAAATGTAATGAAATTCGGCATGTTTATATGAAATCCGACCATGTATGAATGAATTTATTTTGATTAGTTTGAATTCTTGTATCACTGGCATTGGATGAACATGCAAAACAATACACACTACCATTATTCCCAGGGTGATCACCTCGTTTGCAGCAGTTTCACATGTACTCCCTCCGGTCCTTTCTAGTCTACATACAAGTTTTGTCTGCAGTCAAAGTATCTCTACTTTGACCAATCTTATTCAAAAAATTATGCACTTTCACAATGTGCGAAGTAAAAAGGAACATAAGGAGTACAAAGAGTTTGAGCAGCTTTTTAGCGTTCATGTACATTGCAATCAAACACACGAGCCCGGCAATTCATAGAGAACATTCAAAACAATTGATGATTATGCATCTCAGCGATTCACATGTCAGAGCCAATATTTACTTCACAACTAAAGAATAAAGAAAAAATTGATCGATGCTGCTGACAGCAAAGGGCGTCCCATTCGAAAATATCAAATGCATGTCTTCTTACTAAAATGAATGAGCAAAATTTGACGAGGTTGTCCCATTCCAAAATATCAAATGCCTATGATTGTGGAATGGGCAGGGTTTGCCATCAGTTCGGACATTGACATGGCAGCACCTGCTAAATAAACCAGCTGTTCTTTTTGTGCAGTTCCACCAAAATCAACCAAATTCGCGCGTAGCTTGTATACTTTCACCCTTATATGTTGCAACACCTTGAACTTATCGGCACCTCCTTTCTTGTGGTGGAAATGAATGATTCGATGTATTCATGAACATTTTGTGCAGTTCCGATTGAAATCGAGCTGAGCACCCCTGTTTGCACAAATACAAAAAAAGTGATTAGTATAAAGCAAATTGTACTATGAATTGACAGTTTAAACAGGCACCTACATGGTCCATGTAGAGCACACTTTTAGAAAAATGGAACTCACCGGAAAGAATCCTAGAACAACATTGTACTCGCGCATCACAGCAAGAAAATGGAGATTTATAAGTCCTTCTGAGATGAAGTTAGTTTGGTCTTGTGGGGAGTAATGTAACCATCCTTCAACTTCTCCTTCTTATGAGAAGATAGACAGGACTTCTTCATCCTCGCATAATCGAAACTATTCACTTCATGTACTCCATATTCTTTTTCAGAGGAGGATGATCCCGTTGTGCAAAGACAAGAGGACAACTAAATGCTAGCATCCCTGTTTGCTCGAAAATAAGGAAAGGAAATATTTAATACAACACAGATGAAGGACTTCTCAAGGACAATACCACTTTTTCGTGACAGTATCTAAACAGTAGCACAACACCAATAGAGATGACAAAGCTCAATCATATGGATGAAATCAGTCGGCGTGTACCAACCTTTGTTAGGAGGCTTATTGCGTAGAGCATACAGATGAAGCACTTCTCTGGAACCATCTGTTGCTATCTACTGTGGTGGCCATGCTTACCATATACTCCTCGATTAGTTCAATGTTTCCAACATCTTCTTGTGCAGTTCCACTAAAATATATGTTATCTTCAAAGAAGATCCCTGTTTGCACAAGTAGAGATAATTACGTATTACATTATGAGTGGCATCAAATCAGTGGCAAAACAATTGCTCGTTCCATCCATAGCAATAAATTAAGATGCAAAACTATATCATTACTTGTGTCATCACAGTTCCAGTACTTCATTACAGCACTGGGAGTTGATTTTTGTTTTTCTTCCTCTTGTTCCTCCCCTTCATCACTTGGTTCAAAAACAGACAAGCTTCACCTTCAATGTAAGATTTGGCATGTCAATTAGGGAGCACAAGTACAACACTAAAGAATGACATTAATTTTCTAATGAAAGGGCAAAATACAGGCCAACAGTTGTGAAATATCCTTATCTTACCTCAATGGGATATTACGATGCACATACAGATTGGAAGTCTTGTCTCCATTTGTGCAGTTCACTAAAATCAAGCAACGTTACCGTACAAGTAGCACAACATATGAAAGCACACTGCAGAATCATGTGAAAGAAGGCTAGTACTGACCTCTCATGACGCGTAATTAAAACAACTCACAAGAAGATCTGAACCAAATTTGCCAACACGGATAGGAAGTAAGATCTCCTCTTGTGCAGTTCCACTAAGATCAAGCAATCAAGCAACATTGTCGCTGTGACATTTTGGTTGAACTTCATAAAACACTCTTAAAACAAAAGTGTTTTGTGCAGTACAACAAAAGGTCACAATGGCAACGAGGTGAAGTAGATAACCCTGTTTACACAGAGGTGCAAAGGAAACAACTTGTGGTCAATAACAGTGGATGACACAGAAGCCAACAAAAAGAAGCATCTACCTTATCTAAATGGGAAAGAAAGCAAGACAGTAGCATTTCTCAAATGGTGGCATTGACTAATATTAACATAGAGATTATATTAATAATAAAATTCGTTAAACATGTAATTTGGTTTTAACTATGGCACTGCATCAATTTTCCAGTGGCATTATTAGAGGGTGTTTGTTTACAGGGACATTTTGGTGTAGGGACTAAAAAAACTTCATGTCAGTCCCATCTAAACCAAACAGGAGGGACTTTTAGGGACTAAAAGTGGGCATTTGGGACTAAAGAAAGAAGACCCCGAGGGAGAGTGTTTTTGGGACTTTTTCCAACAGTTGCCCCTGCCACGCATCGCACCTTGTCTCTATTAGTTCATTACTAGGGCTAACATGGTCTTTTAGCATGTCATTTAATAACCACTAGTACATGTTTAGTCCCTGGAACCAAGCAGGTAGGGACTAGTGATTTTTTAACCAAACAAGGCCTTAGATTAACAATAGCTAAAGAGTTGCATGGGACAGTAGATGCCCCAACACCATGTGCATCTACCGATGTACAGGGGTGATGCACAGTCTGTTGCAACAAAGAACAAACAACCAAGGAGCATATTTGTGTTGGTCCCAGTTTTGTTATCTTTAGACACCTTTCCCTATGTGAGCGCAGCAAATCTAGTCCTACTCAAACTCTATAGCATTGTCCCCCAAAACAAAAGATCAGTTCGTTACGGATGTGCATACTTCGTTTGTCATTGTTTTCCCTTTTCGACCAACGTAGGTGCTGGATAGCCAGTCTGTACTAGTACCTTCCCCCCTTCCTTTCCTCTTGGAACCACGTCCTAGGTTTATGCTATACAACTTTCACCACTACTTTCCCCCATTCCTTTCCTCTTTGAACCACGTCGTAGATTCATGCGATACAACTTTCCCCACTACTTTCCCCCTTCCTTTCCTTTTTGAACCACGTCCTAGATTCATGCTATACAACTTTTCCCACTAGTTTCCCCCATTCCTTTCCTCTTTGAACCACGTCCTAGATTCATGGTATACAACTTTCCCAACTACTTTCCTATTTGATCCAACACCTAGATTCGAGTGCAGAAGCGGAAAAAGCCCACATGCAGCTAGAGCAATGCATGTGGAATAAGTAAATTATACCTTAAGGTTTTTGAGGTGTGGTTCGGTGGGCGAATAGAGGCCATTCGGCCCACACTATGTACGGCGGCAAAGAAGAAGGGGTCGGATGCCCTCCCGCGCCGCCGCTGGCTGAAAATGAACAGCTGTGCCGGTAGTGAATTCCCTCCCTCACCAACGGCGATAGCATTAAGCCTCCTTCCCTTCCAGCGGACGGCGACAGTGTTAAGCCTCCTTCCCTTCCCAGCGGACAGATCCTGCCGGCTCTTTGACCAGCGGTGAGGGAAGAGAGAGAGAGGCCAACGAAGTCTTGTTTAGATCTGGAGATGGTGAGGGAGAGTGAAGAGAGCAACTACAAGCGCTCAGAGAGAGAGGCCCACGAAGTCTTGTTTAGATCTGGAGAGGGTGAGAGAGTGTGAAGAGAGAAACTACAAGCGTTGAGGCTCCAACGTGTATATATATATACTGGAGAGAGAGTGTGAAGAGTGCAAACCCTAGAAAACAAGCGCCGAGGCTGCAGCTTATACGTGATGAGGTGATTATACGGTCACTACGAGATCGTATAGCTCCGTATCCATCCATTTTGACCAGTCAAAGAATCCTCCTGGCACGAATTATTCTCAAGTGTAGTTATCGAACCCGAGACCTCAAGTTTGATGAGCGAACAGGCTAACCAGCTACACAACCCTCCCGTTATGTTCAACGAGAGGAAAATAACCTTTTATACATTCCTGCATTCGTGTGACAAGCATGCCGTGGTTTTTTTGTGTGGGAGTCATTGGGATTTAAATCATATTGTGTCATGTGGCTTTGGTGGTAAGACTATCCATAGTGGTGTAGAAATAATGCAGTCTTAGTCACCTTACCTCTCTCCATGTAGTACGTTGGGTCCCACCAGTCAGAGGGTGAAACAAACAAATTAATAAGAAAAACTAAAAGAGCCAACGGTGTATCTTACCTCACACATCTTGCTACTGCTCGGGAACATTGTCCATTTGATCCCTCTGTTCGCTCATGTACTATTTTAAGTGACTCCTTATTATAACATGCACACAATTTTGGGCACTTGTATTCGATCTAAGTCAGTGTGCCACCGTATCTCATACTACTCCCTCCGTCTAGGTGTTATAAGTCACGTTAGAAGGTGCAGTGGGACCAAGGTGCAAGTAGATTGGAGGAGAAGGAGAAACTTGACCGGTCATTCCTCCAATCAAAGCCCTGATTTCTGTCTCTAAATGCAACAATTAATCCAAACAACTAAGAGATGCCATTTTAGCTACCATGTAGGGCCACGTATTAACTCGCATGCAAGCTGACTTTGATTTCTTGACTGATCAACACGTAGTTGCACTCCATGCATTGGGTTTCCGGGGGAGATAACAAGGCAGAGTAAGGAGCGTTTGGTTACATTGCTTAGGGAGGTCATAGTGGTGAGTAACTTGGACAAGTAACATGCATATACTAGTCTATGTTACTACTACGTGAAGTTTGCTGTTGGAAGCGAGCCGGTCTGGCTCTCCTGAGCTAGCAAGGTTTTTCTAGCCCACCCAAGCTAGCTGGCCCACAAAAGCTAACATATTTTAACAGTTCCAAAGGCCTAACCTTGCCCGGCTATGCTATAAGTTGTTCTTGCTAAGGATCCAAATGCTCCCTAAGTAAAACGCTCGCTAGCAACGAGGCCAGGAGGGGATTGAGATGCGAAGTTAATGGACGATGCCTAAACATTTTGGGAATATCTGATTTCCGTAAGATGACTTAACACCTAGACGGAGGGAGTACTACTCCTCAATCCAAGTTTGATAGAATATTCGTCACCTCTTCTATTTTTTTACGTACTCCATTTTTATCTCACTTCCTATGGCTTCGCACTCGCACGATTTTCCTATTCTATGAGCCTGTGTGTGTGCGTGCGCGCGCGCGCGTGCATGTGTGTGTGTGTGTGTGTGTGTGTGTGTTTAACAACATGTGTGTGTTAGAGACAACGACGGATCGACCTACTCCTACAGAGAGATGGTGTGTAGTGTACGATTTTGGCTGTCAGTCGGTGCATCCTCTCGTTTCCGGGTGTCCGGTAGGGACAGGCGGACAGCTGCCATGCCCGCTCCTGACCAGCCTGGCCCACCCAAAGCCCCTCCATCGCCCGCGCGCGCTTCCCACCTGAAACGGTCAGCGCTGCTCCAAAAAATTAGTGCCGCATTCATGCCCGGGAAGAGTGGACGCGACCTCTCACTGGCGCCTGCGTTGAAGGGAGAAGCGGATTCAAGAGTGATGGTTGCTTCATCCGTCCAACTTACTGTTGGGTCTATGTGATTTGACGGGTCATTGGTCATTATTACCAAGGTGGTAGGACTGCTGGACGTCCCACGCTTTTGGCGAAAGGAGGTACTAGTAGATTACAATTTTCTCTATTCTTACAGCGGAGGAGTGCAAGAGCAGTGAGAACACGCAGGCTCAGTGATTACATGGCCCACCTCACACTATCACCATATTTTCTATACACCGTGCGACACCTAACTCTTTACATACTACTCCCTCCGTTGCTAAATATAAGTCTTTGTAGAGATTCAAGTAGGTGGACTACATAGGGAACAAAATGAATGAATCTACACTTAAAATGCATCTATATACATCCGTATGTGGTTCATGGTGAAATCTCTACAAAGACTTATATTTAGGAACAGAGGAAGTACTTGTATAGTACGTACTGTAATTTATCAGCAAGATAAATTTGTACAATGCTATGAAGCTTACAGCTTCTGTTACATGTATCTTGCGTCCAAGGTTGCCCATTGCAACATTTCATCAAATAAAAAGGAGACTAACATGCATGCTATTGCATCTCAATGATTGACAAATCATAGCAAATATGTACTCCCTTCATTCCAAAATAAGTGTCTCAACTTTATGCAAACTTTAGTACAAAGTTGTACTACTACAAAAGTTGACAGTTATTTTGGAACAGAGGTAGCTAAAGAAAAACAATCTATGCAGTCCCTAGCCCTTGAACCGTAAACCCTAACTAGGCTTCAATTTGCTGGGAATGTTCGAGCTTCCTAAGAAATGAAGTTTGCAACCTTTTGACCATCGAGTCATTTTGTGCAGTTTCACAAAATCGAGATGAGCATCCCTATGGCAAAGAAATTGATGAAGCGTGATTAGAATAATATTACTGGGACTAGTTGATGAGACATAAACTCATCACAAATACAGTACGTAGAAGCCAGTAGAGGTATGTGCGGGGCAAAGAAGTAGAGAAATATCCACATGGAGTGATGTGGGCAGCTGGAGCAGTGGTGCAAGCGGGCTGTAAAGGGAGTTGTACCTGAGGGATGTCGGGACGTAGCTCAACCTTGAGGAGGGCAGCGGGAGGAGGCAACTGCCCACGTCGCGGCAGTGAGCAAGGGACGAAGGCAACCTCACTAGCTTTGTGAGAGAGAACGGCGGAGACCCCTGATCGGGACGTGCTGACAGTGGGTTTTCGCCGTCGGTGACGGCGACCACATCTACACTAAGCATCCACCCCTTTCCCCGGCGGACGTGATCCGCCGGGATGTTAGAGATGTGGCCACAGTTGTTTTGTGCGAGAGAGTGTGAAGAGAGCAACCCCAGCAAGCAACCGTGTAGGCTGGCCCGTCCTGACTATGTGTATAGTGGAGCGGTTTCCTTTTCTCTCCATATGAACCTATCATATTGCGTACGTGCCACTGAAGAAAAAAAACTTTATTTATAAATGACGCGGCACCTACTACTCGTTCTCCTATAACCTTGCGCTTGGCATCTCCAAAATATTAGCCTTGCGATCGGCTCTTCGCCTCTTCGAGAAGTCGAGCAATAATGGTAATGCAGTATATATCGTTCTAGCTATATGAGACCGAATGAATTTCTGCACGTCCACCACATGGGCGAGGGTCGAGGGGCAACGGAGAGTGCGTACTATTACGTCCGTTTCAGGGGGTGTTTGTTTCCAGGGACTTTTTAGTGTAGGGACTAGAAAAAGTCCCTCTTAGAGACTTTTTAACCAAACAGGAGGGACTACTAGGGACTAAAACTTGCTTTTTGGGACTTAATGAAGAAGACTCTCAAGGAGAGTCTTTTTTGGGACTTTTCCAACAATACCCCTCCCTGCACCCATTGCCCCGTCGCCCCATGGTGTTGTTTGGTTGTTATATTTCTATATACTAGGGGTAACATGGTCATTCAATGACCTCTAGGGAGGGACTAGGGACTTTTTAGTCCCTGAAAACAAACAGGGAGGGACATTTTAAGGAGTAGGGACTTTTTAGTTGGGACTAGAAAAAGTCCTAGGACTTATGAACCAAACAGGGCCTCAATATGGACTACATACGGAGCAAAATGAGTGAATCTACACTCTAAAATATGTCTATATACATCAGTGTTTGGAGTATGTACTAGTAGTTCATATTGAAATCTACTAAAGGACATATATATTCCAAACAATATGATAATCTCTCTAACCAAGGTACTAGTAGGGACGAGGAGTAAACGGAGGGAGTAGTAAAATTTTCTCCTCGTCCTGCGAGCCACCGCGTGCGTGGGCGAGGGAGCGGGCGTAAGGCGTACAGTAGTACTACTAGTAAGCAAGCTTCACCTCATCCTGCGAGCCACCAAGCACCCTACGGCCTTCCCGCCGTGAAGATGCCTGCTGGGGCGCAACGCGGCCTACTCCTGCAAGTGCTGGAGTAGCGGTGCGGCCTTCTCGCCGCACCGAGGGATGCAGTGAAGATGCCTGCTGCTCGTTCACCGCCGGGCCGGTGGCGGCGTTGGCGGCAGGCGACGGGGAACGACGAGGAGGCCCGCCGATAGGTGCCATCTGGGCGACGCGAGCGACGAGAGAAGCCCGGCACTCGGCGTGGGCTCGGCGAGCGTCTACCATGGATGCGACGACGCGATGGGACGCAGATTAGCGGAAAGCGGATTTCGACACACCCCTACCTGGCGCGCCAAATGTCAGATATCGGGTTCCGGCAAAACCCTTAAGGTTCGAACTCTGGGGTGCGCACAAAGATCTTCTCCCTACCAAAACACGCCCTCAGCCTCGCCGCGATTGCTAAGCTAGATCGATGAACAACACAAGAGACACGAGGTTTATACTCGTTCGGGCCACCGTTGTGGTGTAATACCCTAATCCAGTGTGTGGTGTGGTGGATTGCCTCTTGGTCTGATGATGAACAGTACATAGGAAGAACAACCTCGCGAGGAGAAGTGTTCTTGTGCTTGGCGGTGTGTAGACGGGTTGGGTTCGCATCAGATACCCTCAACTGTGATGGCTATCTCTATTTATAGAGGCCCTGATCCTCTTCCCAAATATTGAGCGGGAAGGGATCCAACAATAACCATTTTGAAAGGGGACAACTAGTACAAGCTATCCTCACTAAAGGTGGTCTTCGACTGCCAACGGTGCTGGTGATGATGCCGTCTTGGGCTCCATGGTGACCTCCGTCCTGCTGCTCTGCTGCTCTTGGTCTCATTGCACCGATATGGAAATCTTTGCCTGATGCCTCGGTACTCCGCGCCTGCGCTTGCCCCCTTTGCACCAAAGAGGAAACGAGGACACTGCGCAGGCTGACGCCCGCCTGGCGCCCTCCTGGTCTTGATCGTCATGGCTTGCGTCATGAGCACCTCGTGAGGTACCCCTTGCCTTGATCTCTTCGCCCCCTCACGAGCCTGCCTGGTGAGGCCGCTCCTCAGGAGGCCTTGCACCGTCCGCCCCGCGAGGCTTTGCCCCTCGCGAGGGTCTTGAGTGCTTGGTAGATGAAGACGGGCCATACTGGGCCATTGGTTGAGCCATGCAGTAGGCCGCAGGCAGGCAAGTCTGGGGACCCCCGTTCCCAAAACACCGACAAAATGCTTTGACTTCACAACAATCATTATTGTAGATCTTATTCAAATAGAGAAACGAATTCAAATTTAGTTCATATTGAAGCGGTAGTATATACGTTTGGAATGTACTAAAACGCTCATTTGAGTAGTAGGTTGCATGCATTATACCCGTAGCGAAATATTTTAATTGAACATAACATGAATTCAAAGTTTTGAATCACATTTGTAGTGCGAATTGATTTGGTACAATACACGTTAGGCTTGTCCGAAAATTTCAACCCGCGTCTTGTTAGCCCGAAATATTTAAGATATATCTTTGTCTCGTTGTGCTCCGACAACACCCTCCATCTCAACCAGCGCCTTGCTATTCTAAAATTACAACGCGTGCGAAAAATCCCACCTTCTGTGAAATCCCGACACGTGAAATGCCCGTGATACCCCTGAACCGAAAGAACAGCCTAAAATCGGTGGGGGTACTTTTGTAACTTACCCCACATTCCGGACAAGCGCGTCCCCAGGCCATGGTTCCCCACTCCCATCCCATCCGCCCACCCATTCGTACACCGAGGCCGGGAAAACCCGCGAAGCCCCACACCCTCCTTCGTCTGCCACCCAGCCGGAGCCTCTTCCCCGACGACATCGTCCAGAGCAACACCTCGACGTCCCCCATCCACCATACCAGATGAGGATCCGTCGTCGATCTAGTCGTCCCGCCGGTTCAGCCACCCCGTCTGCCACCTCCAAGGAGCTGCCTCGATATTCCCCTTGTCTTTCGTGCCACCTCCATTCCCACCCCATCGTCTTCACCTGCACAACCGGAAGAGCGTCATCATCACCGTTTCCTCAGATGAAGCTGCGGCCTAATCGGCGCCACCAATCGCCGCATTTTCTTCTTGATTCGATCTCACGGTGCTGCCGGCACTCGGTCCCGAGCCGACACGGCGTGGCTCCATCCACGGCATCGTCGCCAGCCACTTCCTCCATGGCGTCGCTCCCTCGGCAGCGACATCCACATTAGTAGGACCTGCTGCTGCTATAGCTCTCGCTTGCGTTGCTGCTCTACTCTTGCTCTCAGTACCCTTCTTGGTCTACTCTTGATCTCGGTCCCCTGCCTGGTCTGCTCTTGCTATTGCTCTTGCTCACGCTGCAGCTATCACTCTTGCTCTTGCTTGCGATGCTACTCCGATTTAGCTACACTTCAGTCGACTGAATCGACTGTTGGGTCAATCGATTTTCAGGGGGTGGGGGGCTCGCCGGAGTTAAGGAAGAACAAGCTGCAGCGGGGAGGGGGGCTTGCCAGAGAGGTACCCCACTATCTATCTTAGGGTTCAGTGTGGGGGTGGTGGTCGCCGGCAGTGGTGGGGCGGGGGCGTGGGGATCGTCGGAGAAAAATCTCGGCATGGGGGGCCCTAGAGGGATGGCCGGGGTGGCGGCGGACCGGCAATGGGGAGTGTTTTCGGGGCGGATGGGGCGGCGCACCACCGGCCGCAGGCGGCGAGGGCGGCTGTTTGGCCGGTGGGGGCTGGCGGCTCAGGGGGTGGAGGTTGAAGATGAACTGCAGGCCCTTGATTTCGTATCCAACGACTGCAAAATCGACTGAACAAAGATGAAGAAGTCAGTCGACTGACGTGTAGCCTCACCTCTAGTGCGTTCAGTTTCGACAGTAAAATTCAGTTTTGACAGCAAAATTCAGTTTCGACGGTTAAGTTCAGTTTCAACAGTTAAATTCAGTTTTGATAGTTAAGTACAGAGATGAGCGAGTGATGTATTTTACATCTAGCACTTTGTGGTTATGTATTTTACGTCATCTACTGGAGATGCTATTAGAATTCCACTCAGGTTAATATTTTCTCTCTTATCCTGCTTCAGCCTCGGCGTCGTATAACTCATGGCAGCTGCTCCAACAACGAAACCCTCCATCACAGTGGAGCAGTACCTCGGACTCCATCTCCAGACGCCTAAGATCTTCTTCCCCTCCTCCGACAACCAAGTCAGCCGGAGCATCCTCACCGGCCAACCCAATCACGCTGAGATTGACATGGCTTCACCAAAGAGGTTGTACACTTGTTGCATCTCTTTTTTACTCTACATGTTATATATACTGTCCACTGAGCACATGTAGTAACGGAAAATACGATTATTTTATCCTACTATATGACAAGCAGTGAGGTACCAGGCAACTTAGCTATCCGTGATGGACTCTCTTGAATGCCATCATTATTTATCTATGCGCGTTTGAGCTGTGCATTTGTCGATGACCCTGGGAGTTGAGCTAGTAGGGCAGTGGCTTGGGTTCAAAGTAATAGAAGTAGCACAAAAACATTTTTTTAGTGTAGGCTTTTCCTTACTCAAGCCTGCCTACTAGAATCGCCAGTGCTTGAAAGGAAAAGTGAATGAAAAACATAGGAATTGGAAAGTTTCCTATGGTACTACTATTCATGAATTTGGTTCAAAGGAATGGAGCAAAGGAAAACTGTAGGATTTGTTCCCTTAGTGTCTCCTTGAAAGAAAAAACGTAGGAATTTTAATTTTCACTTGTCCTCCCTTTCAAATTCCTATTCATGAAGCACAAGACTAAGAGATAGTAGCATAATAGCATTATAACCGTACATTTTCTTGTGGTTTGACTTAATCTCACCATGCTTCTTTACATCCTGTGATCTTCCAATTCTTGTGAATCAAACACCAGAATGGCAGAAATCCTGTGTTTTTAAATTCTCTATTTTGCACGTGCATTCCTATCCTATTCCTGTCTATTTCCTATCCCTGCATTGTTGGAATCCTCCAATTCAAACGAGCCCTTACAGAATTACTTCTCTTATAGATAGTTGTCAAAGAAAACCTTGTGTGGTTTGTCCCGCTCCTGCTATGCCATCGTCCACCCCAGCTCAACTGCTCCAACGATAGAAGGGTCCAGCATAGCAGGGATCTGGCCTCTAGACTGTCTTTCGCCGCCTCAGATCTTCTTCCCCGCTGCCAGCAGCCATGAAAACTGCATTACCATCATCAACCGAGTAGATGACCTCGAGGACTACACGGGTCTGCAAGAGAGGTCACACTCTTTCATGTCTGCTTACGTTATGCATCGCTTAATATTACATGCTACTTTATCATCTTGTTCACCGATTAGACTCTGAGTCAGCTCCAAACTAATGGTCAAACTTGAGTTTTTAAATGGTTGTGGGGTACATATCGGGGCCGCAATCAATAATATATATCTACTATCTGGTTAATCTCCGGTGTCTACTATGAGTTTCATGTTGGGTGGGAAACAAACAGTAAAGAAGCCATTATCTGTATTTTTTAATTGAAGCCATTATCTGCCTGCTATTATTGGTTTTGGGTCTATCCACAGGTTGCTATCATCACTCTGGATTTCTGCATGCACTCCTTACATAATCTCACTATGTTTTATTCCAATGCATCACAGCTATTGTAAACAATGGAACTGAACATGTAGAGCAAAAGAGACGAGCCTTGCATGGCAATAAAATTTCATGCAGACGTCGCTCCATGGTAGGCGCAAAGGCAGCCCCCCCGCCACCCATTTTGGATTGTAATCGAGAGGAAGAAATTTGTTCTGAGGGGGATTCAGAAGGAGAAGACCACTCCTATTTACCCCTTGAGGTCTTCGCTCTAACTTGGCATGCTGATGTTGGTCATATCATGCATATGGTGCCTTGCATTGCTTACTTTATACATCAAATATGTCATCTGCTTAGTTTAGACATCCTTTGTGTGAATGCCATCTGTTTAGTTTATTCATCATTTATGTGAATTATGCAACGCCATCTTGTTTAGCCAGGCATCATATATGTGAATTTTGCAATGCCATCCTGCTTAGCCAGTCATCTTATATGTAAATTATATCAGGCCATCCTTTTTTTCGTTACGTATTACATTTGTCAACAATGTTAGTACATTCAACTGCTCTTAGTGTGCATCAGCCATTTGACACGGTGATGGAAAATTCTGGAGTGAAAACAAGGTCTTTAGAGAAGACTATGCTATCTGACGAAGCGCATATCTCGCTGATAGCTCCTCATAGGAGGATTCAGAGACAGATGACCAGTCCTACCCCCCCCCCCCGAGGTGTATGCCCTAACTTGGCAAGGTTATGTTGCTCATATCGTGTGTATGGTGTCTTGCATTGCTATGTCATTTGATTAGTTTAGACATGCTTTGTGTGAATGCCACCTATTCAGTGTCTAATTACCATATATGTGAATTATGCATTGCCATATAGTTGCAAGACATTATATATGTGAATTATGCAATGCTATCTTGTTGCAAAGGCATTATATATTTGAATTATGCAATGCCATACTGTTTAGCCAATCATCATGTATGTGAATTATATCATGCTAGAATTTTTTGTATTATGTGTTCCATTTGTCGACAACGTTTGTATATTCAACTACTCTTCCTGTGCATCAGCCATTTGAAGGGGTGATGGAAGTATCTGGAGTGAAAACAAGGTATTCAGAGCAGACAATGCTACCTGCTGAAGCAGACATCTTGCTGGTTATAGAGAGATCCTCAGAGGAGGATTCAAAGACTGATGACTAGTCCTATTTCCCCCCTGAGGTCTATGCTCAAACTTGGCAGGGTTATATTACCCATGTCATGCATGTTGTCTTGCATTGCTTAGTTTTTACATCATATATGGATTGCCATCTGCTTACTTGCTTACTATATAAATCATATATTTGAATTATATCATGTCATCATGTTTACATAGTACATACACATCATCTATCTGAATTATGGCATGGCAACCCATTTAATAAAGACATCATACAGTTATATCATCTCATCCTGTTTAGTGTTTACAGTCATCATATTTTGAATTATGGCATTCTATCCGTGAATGTATGTGAATTATGGCATGCCAACCTATTTAATACACACATTATATAGTTATATCATGTCATCCTATTTACATAGTCATCATATTTTGAACTATGTCTTTCCATCTTTTTTAGTTAGCCATCATAATGTGAAATTGTGTCATGCTATCCTGTTTAGTTAGCCATCATATATGTGAAATTGTGTCATAATATCCTCTTTGGTTAGACAACATAAATGTGAATTATTTCAAGCCCTCTTTTATTCCCCGCTATCCATTGCACCCGTCTATCATACAATGTATGTACTTTCAATTACTTTTCTTGTTTATTAGCCATTTGAATTGGAGAGGGTGATGGCAGTATCTAAGGGAGTAACAACACGGTTTTCAGAAAAGATAGTGCTACTAGTTGATGCAGATAGAACCACGATTATACTTGCCCAAGGACCAGATCCACCACACATAACCCAGACTCTCACAAATTGTACCCCTACCCAGTTGGACAAAGAACCATCTACTCCCCTTCTAACCCTAACCCCGGCAGATAGTAACCCAGTTCCGGTTGACACAAAACCGTCTCCACCATAGAGCATCCAAACACGAGCAGTTAGTAAGGGAATTGCAATGCCCAAAGCACGAGGACCACCACTCCGAATCCCAACTCAACGCTTAAAGGAGAAGAAGATTTGTTCTCAGGTCAGGTTATGTAGCTATGGTTCATACTCATTTGCTCTTGCATTACTGTATTTACTCATACCAACTATTTTCAAATTTGAAGGATGGAATTGAAACTCCAATGGCACAACGAGTATGTTTTAAACCTGTTTCTTTAACTGGTTTTCTGTTGTAACATGCTCTATGTTGATTTCAGTTTCAATTAAATAAACAATTATGTTCTCATGTCATGCACAATACAAGTGTTGTTATTGCTCTATAGTTTCCCACACTTATATTCTGCCTATTCTGCTTTGTCTTGAACAAATATTATTTGAACTGTGTCTCTATCTTGATTTGGCAACGAAAACTCGAATGATATAGACCATAAAGTGACAATGGTACATAGATATATGTTTGTTTCATGTTGTTATCCTGTCCACTTTACTACTGGACTCATTTACCAAAATGAGTTTCTATACAGCATGGTAAACCTGTGATGTGTCTGCTTGTTTCTCTTTTAGAATGCAGACAAAATATTGGAGAACAGTACCCCGTTATGCAATGGTAAAGGAAGTAATGTAGATAAGGTTCAAGATAGTGATACATCCCTGTTGGTCTCCAAGAAAGATGATAAAAACTATCTTGACGACAGTGAGAGAACCCAAAAGTCCTATCTTGATGTAGTGTTCGAGTTACTGGCCACTACTGCTGGCACAAGCTCTTCGAACTCGCTGCCTGAATCAGTTCATCTTCTTGAGTCTCAACTTCAAGTTGAAAGACATCGATCAGATGTGCTGCGACAGGAAGCTGAAGGACTGAGGAAGTCCCTGCAGAATTCAGATGCATACTTCTTGGTGCAACAGGAAGCATTGGAGGATTTAAGCGCCAAACAAGAGAAAGTTAATAAGCTTGCTAAGCTTGTTGCCAGCATTATGGGTACCCAGGATATTGTTTCTTGAGATCTTCTGCAGTGGTTTCAGTTTTGGATTTGTTTTGCTGCGGGGTTTATTTTCACTGGTCGCCAACTTTGACAACCAGTGTATATGATATGCTGCTTTGTTCCCTATATTTGCACTGGTGGTGAACTTTGATGCCCAGTGGATGTAATATGTGTAATAGCCGTAATAGCCTAGCGTAAGTTGCTTGCTTATTTATTTCCCTGTTGTCTTGTTTATTTGTTTGCTTGTAGTGAGTGCAGTTCTTTTTCCACGGTTTGCTAGTGGCCGCAATAACCTATTTTTTAAAACTAGGCCACAATAACCATGGGCTATATATTTACTGTAGTGACACTGGGCCTCCTACCGGCCGTAGAAACAATGGGCCCTCTACGGGCCATAGACACAATGGGCCTCCTACGGGCCATATCATCAATGGGCCTTATATGGGTCGTATGATCGATTGGCCAAACATGGGCCAATAGCAGACCGCATTATGTCCGTAAACGGGCTAGAGTTGGAATCGGCCGTTCATGGGCCGACCATAATGGGTCATCGTTAATAGGCTAAATTTTATGACGCTATGAAAACGGCCCAACGTATTAATGGGCGACAAATGGGCCGACTGTAACAACGGGCTGAATTTGGCCCACAAGTAGAAAATGACAGTAACGGCCGTAAGTAACCGAATGTTGGAAATGAGCCCAAGAAAAAATGGGCCCTAAGAAGGCCGAAAGATAACATGGGCTGGAAACAGCCTAATGGAATAATGGGTCGTTAATGGGTAAGTGATACACTATTCATTACGGGCCAGTTTCACCACGGGCCGTTAATGGGCCAAGAGTTAAAAGGGCCTCATATGGGCCGAAAGACGTCATGGGCCATACATGGGCTGAAAGTTAAAACGGGCTGGAATCATATTGGACGGCCCATATGACGCTACTAGGCCTAATTCGAATAGGTCGTAACGGGCCCTGGGTTAGCGGGCTGTAAATGGGCTATATGCGAACATGCCGTTAACAGGCTTTCAGTGGGCCGGCTCGCCACCTTTTGACCAAGTCAAATGGGCCGACCTTTTCACAGGAATGGGCCTTTGTTGGGCCATGCCATGTGTCGACGTATCATAGGCGCCTTCTGTCCAATGAGTGGATGACATCTGTCCCGACGGTGAGTCCACACGTGTTTCCTCCAGCCAATGATGATTTTACACGTGGAAAATCCCCATTGGTCCAGGCTGTTAACGGGCTATCAGATCCAAAACCAGACCCGATAGCTTGACGGAGTTCCATTATGGTGGATGCCACGTGTTGGTCACCCTTGACGAAAGCACTTCTATGACGCGTGATTTATCGTCATGGAAGTGGACACTTCCGTGATGATAATTTTGGTAATGTCATGGAACACTTCTATGACAACACTGGTATGACTATCTTAATTCTGTCATAAAATCGTCATGGATGTACATGCATGACAGAAAACGTGACCTACTATGACAAACACATATCATCATGGAAGTGTATTTTTTTGTAGTGAAAGCCATCGTGTTTTCAAGACTTTCATAAAAATCTCCTATTCACCCCCCTCTAGTCGATAAGTAGCACTTTCAAAAAGAAAGGAAATAAATGGAAAAGATCATATGCTAAACTTATTGTAGGTGATGACATTACACAAGGAAAAGTATATGAAGAAAATGTTATTGTAGATTGACATACATAGCATTAGTCAATGATGCAACTCATGAAAGAATTAATAAGGGAAGAGAAGATTCACATACAAATACACTATCCTAGAAATCTTTTGTAATTGTGAGCACCCATCAAAATATTATATGCCAGAATTGTTGACGTTGGACAAGGAAGACAACTTAATGAATTATGTTTGTTCATATTCACATAGAAGTTATATTGTCATAGATCCTTCAACATGTGGTGCTTGCCCCTATCTTTGCTAGCAGAAAACTCCGCACTATGTAGAGATACTACTTGTGCATACAAAACCCTTAAACCCAAATCTTGTTTGAGAGTCCACCATACCTACCTATGGATTGAGTAAGATCCTTCAAGTAAGTTGTCATTGGTGCGAAAAGGGCAATAAAAATTGCTTCTAAAAGTGTAAAATCATTTAGTGTAAGGGAAAATTGAGCGTTGTACGGACTTATGATGGCAAAGAATAAAAGCGAGAGACTGCATAATAAAGGTTGCCATCACAAGGGGCAATATAACGTGATATTCTATGGCACTAAGGGGTTGATCATACAAACAGAAAGCGCATGGCAACCTCTTCTTCACTCTGCGAAGGGCCTATCTTTTACTTTCACGTATTTACTTTCATGCAATAGTCAAAGTTTTTCTCTCTATTCCTTTTTATTTTCTCCTTTAGCAAGCATCATCTGGTGAGGAAATATCTAGGCACATATATCCAGTTGAATATGGGAAGCATGAGTTATTATTGTTGACATCACCCTTGAGGTGAATGCGTTGGGAGGCGAAACTATAAGCCCCTATCTTTCTATGTGTCCGGTTGAAATGTTTTGCTCATGTGTACGCGGTGAGTGTTAGCAATCATAGAAGATTAAATGATGGTTGAGTATGTGGACTTGCCTAAAGGTTCCGATACGTGACACTTCCTGAAAAGATGACGAATTGTAGTTGCAAAGTTGACTGAGAACATAGTTTGTTGGTTTCCAATAAAGTTTATGCTTTATACTTTGATGTTGTGATGAACTATCACTTGTTCATGAGAAGTCTATGATAAAAGTTCCATGATAAAAGTTTTATATTAAAGTTTGTTGTTGTTATAATAAGTTACATGATGCTGCTATGTCCATATTTTTGTTTTTATCGACACATCTCTCTCTCTCTCTGAGCATGTGGGCACAACCCACCTGGGCGCGCCAGGAGGCCCAGGCGCGCCCTGGTGGGTGCTGCCCTCCTTGGACCACCTCCGGTGCCCCTCTTCTGGTATATAAGTCATTTTGACCTAAAAAATAAGGAGAGGATTTACGGGACGAAGCGTCGCTGTCTCATGGCAGAACCTAGGCAGGAGCACTTTTGCCCTCTGGCGGATCGATTCCGCCAGGGGAACTTCCCTCTTGGAGGGGGAAATCATCGTCATCATCATCACCAAACAACTCTCCTATCTTGGGGAGGGCTATCTTCATCAACATCTTAAACAACACCAACTCCTCTCAAACCCTAGTTCATCTCTTGTGTTCAATCTTTGTACCGGAACTATAGATTGGTGCTTGTGGCTGACTAGTAGTGTTGATTACATCTTGTAGTTGATTACCATATGGTTTATTTGGTGGAAGATTATATGTTCAGATCCATTATTCTACTTAATACCCCTCTGATCTTGAGCATGATTATCAATTGTGAGTAGTTACTTTTGTTCTTGAGGTCACGGGAGAAATCATGTTGCAAGTAATCATGTGAACTTCATATGTGTTTGATATTTTGATGATATGTATGTTGTGATTCCCTTAGTGGTGTCATGTGAACGTAGACTACATGAAACTTCACCATATTTGGGCCTAATGGAATGCATTGTGGAGTAGTTATTAGGTGATGGGTTACGAGAGTGATAGAAGCTTAAACCCAGTTTATGCGCTATTCCGTAAGGGAGCGATTGGATCCAAATGTTTAATGCTATGGTTAGAATTTATTCTTAATATTTTTCTTGTAGTTGCGGATGATTGCGAGAGGGTTAATCATAAGTAAGAGGTTTGTTCAAGTAAGAACAACACCTAAGCACCGGTCCACCCACATATGAAATTACCAAAAGTAGCGAACATGAATTAAGCCAACATGATGAAAGTGACTAGATGAAATTTCCATGTACCCTCAAGAACACTTTGCTTATCATAAGAGACTGTTTTGGCATGTCCTTTGCCTCAAAAGGATTGGGCTACCTTTCTGCACTTTCGTTACTACTATCCTTACTTGCTCGTTACAAATTATCTTGCTATCAAAGTACTCCTCTACTTACAATTTTAGTAATCGCAGACATTACCTTGTTGAAAACCACTTGTCATTTCCTTCTGCTTCTCGTTGGGTTCGACACTCTTACTTATCGAAAAGGCTATAATTGACCCCATATACTTGTGGGTCATCAAGCCACGAGCGCGCGACATCCTTGAGAGCCATGGGGAACTAGTTCGGCATGACCTTCTCGTCACCACTCGCCGCCTCGATGCTCAGCTTATAGAGCTGAAGGAACTCAGCCGGGTCGCGGGTGCCGTCATAGCGCGGAGGTAGATCCGGCTTGAACTTGTCGGGCCAGACGACACGACGAAGCTTTGGAGGGAACGCCCGACATCCCGCCGTGGCCACGGGGGCTCGCCCCGGAGCGTGAGCCAGGTCTTGACGCCCGCACGCAACCACCTCGGGCTGCACGCGGTCTTGACGCAGAGGTGCAGGGGGAGCTAGGAGCGCATGAGCCTCTCCCTGAGGCCGCTGCATGACCTGGAAGCTTTCTTCATCACGCACGGGCGCCCTGCATAGCTGGTGATGCTGGGGGACCTCGTGCCTTGATACGTCTCCAAAGTATCTATAATTTATGAAGTATTCATGTTGTTATATTATCATTCTTGGATGTTTTATAATCATTTTATAGCAACTTTATATCATTTTTTGGGACTGACCTATTAACCTAGTGCCCAGTGCCATAAGCTGTTTTTTGCTTGTTTTTTACGTCACAGGAAATTAATATCAAACGGAGTCCAAACACCGTGAAACTCTTTGTGGATTTTTTATGGTCCAGAAGACACCCATTGGGCCCGAGCAGCACCTAGGGGTGCACCGGGGGGGCACAACCCACGAGGATGCGCCTGGGGCCCCAGGCGCACCCGGATGGATTGTTCCCACCACGGTGGCCTCCCGCACCCCCTCTTCGCCCTATAAGTTCTCAGATATTCCAAAAACCCTCGTGGAGAACCTAGATCGGATGTTCTGCCACCGCAAGCCTCCGTAGCCACCGAAAACCAATAGGGAGCCCGTTCCAGCACCCTGTCGAAGGGGGATATCATCACCGGTGGCCATCTTCATCATCCCGACGGCCAGTATGGTGAGGAGGGAGTAGTCCACCCGCGGGGCTGAGGGTTTGTACCAGTAGCTATGTGTTTAATCTCTCTTTCTCACGCGTGCGATCTAGGGATGTCACGATCTTGATATATCATGGGCTTTGTTAACATAGATGGATCATATGATGTTTCTCCCCTCTCCACTCTTGTTGTGATGAATTGAATCTTTACCCTTTGAAGTTTTGTCATGCCAGATTGAATGTTCAGATTTGAGAACACATGATGTATGTCTTTCAGTGTGAACACTTGAGGTGACAATGGGTTATCATATTGATTCACTTGATGTATGTTATGGCACTCAACTTGCGGATTCCTGTGGTGACATTGGGGTAATCTATGCATAGGGGTTGATGCACGTTTTAATTATCTTTTCTCCGATAGAAACTTTGGGGTATCCTTGTAGTTCTTTATCTGGATTGAATATTATGATCATGAAGTTGTTTGGTGCATATCGTAGAATTAACTCACGGATACTTGTGGTGACATTGGAGTATCTAGGTGACATTAGAGTTGGTTGATGTGTGTCATATGGTGTTATTTTAGTATGAACTCTTGGTTAGATTGATCGGAAAGAATAGCTTTGTGTTATTTTAGTACCAACTCTGGGATAGATTGATCAGAAAGAATAGCTTTGAGGTGGTTTTGTACCCCACAAAAAATGTCTATCTTTTGTTCTCTGATAATAGGAACTCGGGAGTGATTCTTCATTGCACTTTGAGGGATAATCATATGATCCAACTATGTTAGCATTGTTGAGAGATTGTACTAGTGAAAGTATGCACCCTAGGCCTCATTTTTCATCATTGCAATACCGTTTGTGCTCCATTTTATTATTTACTACCTTGCTGTTTTTTATTGTTCGCACTACAAAAACTGATATCTACTATCCATACTACAGTTTTATCACCATATCTTTGTCGAACTAGTGCAGCTATACAATTTGCCATTGTATTGGGTGTGTTGGGGACACAAGAGATTTCTTGTATTTGATTGCAAGGCTCCTTCAGAGAGACTATCTTCATCCTATGCCTCTCATGGATTGATAACCCTTAGGTCATCCACTTGAGGGAAAATTGCTGATGTCCTCTGCTACGTCTTGATCTTGCGTTGGTTTTACTTGAAGAGGAAAGGGTGATGTAGCAATAGTAGCGTAAGTATTTCCCTCAGTTTTTGAGAACCAAGGTATCAGTCCAGTTGGAGGCTCCTCAGAAGTCCCATGCACCTACACAAACAACCAAAGAACTCGCTAGTACGATAAGATAAATATATTTTGGTATTTTATAATATAGATGCAAAAAGTAAAGATGCAAATAAAAGTAGATTGGAAGCAAATATGATAAGAGATAGACCCGGGGGCCATAGGTTTCACTAGAGGCTTCTCTCAAGATAGCATAAGTATTACGGTGGGTGAACAAATTACTGTCGAGCAATTGATAGAAAAGCGAATAATATGATATTATCTAGGCATGATCATGTATATATAGGCATCACGTCCGTGACAAGTAGATCGACTCCTGCCTGCATCTACTACTATTACTCCACACATCGACCGACTCCTGCCTGCATCTAGAATATTAAGTTCATAAGAACAGTGTAACGCCTTAAGCAAGAGGACATGATGTAGAGGGATAAACTCAAGCAATATGATATAAACCCCATCTTTTTATCCTCGATGGCAAAAATACAATACGTGCCTTGCCACCCCTGCTCTCACTGGGAAAGGACACCGCGAGATTGAACCCAAAGCTAAGCACTTCTCCCAATGTAAGAATGATCAATCTAGTAGGCCAAACCAAACTGATAATTCGAAGAGAATTGCAAACATAACTCAATCATACATAAAAGAATTCAGAGGAGATTCAAATATTTCTCATAGATAAACTTGATCATAAACCCACAATTCATCGGATCTCGACAAACACACCGCAAAAAGAGTTTACATCTAATAGATCTCCACAAGAGAGGGGGAGAACAATGTATTGAGATCCAAAAAGAGAGAAGAAGCCATCTAGATAATAATATGGACCCGTAGGTTTGTGCTAAACTACTCAGAACTCATCGGAGGGGCTATGGTGTTGATGTAGAAGCCCTCCATGGTCGATTCCCCCCTCCAGCGGAGCGCCGGCGAAGGCTCCAAGATGGGATCTTGCGGATACAGAAGGTTACGGCGATGGAAATTGTGTTTCGTTGGCTCCCTGGATATTTTCGGGGTACATAGGCTTATATAGGAGGAACAAGTACGTCGGTGGCCGCCCGAGGGGCCCACGAGACAGGGGGGCACGCCCTTTGGGGGGGGGGGGCTCCTATCTCATGGAGGCCTCTGCTGCTTCTTGACTTGCACTCCAAGTCCTATGGATCACGTTTGTTCCAAAAATCACTCTCCCTAAGGTTTCATTCCGTTTGGACTCCGTTTGATATTCCTTTTCTTCGAAATACTGAAATAGCCAAAAAAAACAGCAATACGGGCTGGGCCTCCGGTTAGTAGGTTAGTCCCAAAAATGATATAAATGTGTAAAATAAAGCCCATAAACATCCAAAAGGGGTAATATAATAGCATGGGACAATAAAAAATTATAGATATATTGGAGACGTATCAAGCATGCCCAAGCTTAATTCCTACTCGTCCTCGAGTAGGTAAATGATAAAAAGAGAATTTTTGATGTGGAATGCTACCTAGAATAATTCTCAATGTAATTTTCATTATTGTGGCATGAATGTTCATATCCAAATGATTCAAAATAAAATCTCATATTGCTAAAAGAAATAGTAACACTTCAAGCATACTAATCAAAGTAATCATGTCTTCTCAAAATAACATGGCAAAAGAAAGTTGATCCCTACAAAATCATATAGTTAGGCTATGCTTCATTTTCGTCACATAAAGATGTTCCCAACTTCTATACCCCCGATGACAAGCCAAGCAATTGTTTCATACTTAAATAATCTCAAACTTTTTCAATCTTCACGCAATACATGAGCGTGAGCCATGGATATAGCACTATGGGTGGAATAGAATATGATGACGGGGATTGCGTGGAGAAGACCAAAAAAAGAGAAAGTCTCACATTGACGAGGATAATCAATGGGCTATGGAGATGCCCATCAATTGATGTCAACATGAGGAGTAGGGATTTCCATCCAACGGAAGCACTAGAGCTATAAATGAATGCTCAACAAAAGAAAACTAGTGGGTGTGCATCCAACTTGCTTGCTCATGAAGACCTAGGGCATTTGAGGAAGCCCATCGTAGGAATATACAAGCCAAGTTCTATAATGAAAAATTCCCACTAGTATAAAAAGACAACTTATGAGACTCACTATATGAAAAACATGGTGCTACTTTGAAGCACAATATATGAAACTCACTACATAAAGAACAAGGTGCTACTTTGAAGCACAAGTGTGGAAAAAGAGATAGTAACATTACCCTTTTTATTTTATTTTTTATTTTTTTTATTTTTATTTTTTTCTTTCTCTTTTTTTTTCTTTGGCCTTTTTTAGCCTTTTTTTGGGCAATGCTCTAATAATGATGATCATCACACTTTCATTGATTACAACATACGAATTACAACTCGAAACTAGAACAACATATGACTCTATATGAATGCCTCCGGCGGTGTACCACGATGGTGCAATGAATCAAGAGTGATATGTATGAAAAATAATGCATGGTGGCTTTGCCACAAATACGATGTCAACTACATGATCATGCAATGGCAATATGACAAAAGTAAAGTATGTCATGATGATGATAAACGGAACGGTGGAAAGTTGCATGGCAATATATCTCGGAATGGCTATGGAAATGCCATAATAGGTAGGTATGGTGGCTGTTTTGAGGACGATATAAGGAGGTTTATTTGTGATAGAGCATACAATATCACGGGGTTTGGATGCACCGGCGAAGTTTGCACCAACTCTCAAGGTGAGAAAGGGTAATGCACGGTACCGAAGAGGCTAGCAAAGGCGGAAAGGTAGAAGTACGTATAATCCATGGACTCATAATTAGTCAAAAGAACTCATATACTTATTGAAAAAATTTAGAAGTCATCAAAAATAAAGCACTACGCGCATGCTCCTAGGGGGATAGATTGGTAGGAAAAGACCATCGCTCGTCCCCGACCGCCACTCATAAGGATGCACAAGCCAGGTACACTTCATGTTTCAAATTTGTTACACAACTTTAACCATACGTGCATGCTACGGGACTTGCTAACTTTAACACAAGCATTCTTTAAATTCATAATCACCCAACTAGCATGACTTTAATATCACTACTTCCATATCTCAAAACAATTATCAAGTATCAAATTGATCATAGCATCCAATTCACTTCCTATGATAGTTTTTATTATACCCAACTTGGATGCCTACCATTCTAGGACCAATTTTATAACCATAGCAAATACAATGCTGTTCTAGAAGACTCTCAAAATAATATAAGTGAAGCGTGAGAGACTAGCAATTTCTATAAAAATAAGCCACCGTCATGCTCTAAAAGAGATAAGAGAAGCAGTAGAGCAAAAACTATCAAGCTCAAAAGATATAAGTGAAGCACATAGAGTATTCTAGCAATTCTAATCCAATAGGCTTCTCCCAAAAGGTGTGTACAGCAAGGATGATTGTGGTAAACTAAAAATCATAGACTAATATAATACACGACGCTCCAAGCAAAACACATATCATGTGGCGAATAAAAATATTGCTCCAAGTAAAGTTACCAATGAACGAAAACGAAAGAGGGGATGCCTTCCCGGGGCATCCCCAAGCTTAGGCTTTTGGCTATCTTTTAGTATCTTGGGGTGCCATGGGAATCTCCAAGCTTAGGCTCTTGCCACTCCTTATTCCATAGTCCATAAAAGCTTTACCCAAAACTTGAAAACTTCACAACACAAAACTCAACAGGAAATCTTATAAGCTCCGTTAGTGAAAGAAAACAAAACCACCACATAAGGTACTGTAATGAAATCATTCTTTATTTATTTTTGTGTTACACCTACTGTATTACAACATTTCTATGGTTTATAAACTAATTTACTAGCCATAGATGCATCGAAATAAGCAAACAACACACGAAAAACAGAATTTGTCAAAAACAGAACAGTCTGTAGCAATCTGTAACTAAAGCAAACTTATGGAACTCTACAAATACTACCAAAATAGTAAGTCCTGGACAATTTGTCTATTTATCAGCAGCAAAAATAATCAACGCAAAAACACGTTTCTGTGATTTAACAAAACTAAATTCGTGCGCGCAAAGTTTCTGTTTTTCAGCAGAATCAAATCAACTATCATCATAGGTTATCCTATAGGTCCTACTTGGCACAAACACTAATTAAAAGATAAAAACAGATCTAAACAGAAGGTAGATGCAAGATTTATTACTAAACAGGAACAAAAACAAAAAACACAAATAAAATTGGATTGCCTCCCAACTAGCGCTATCGTTTAACGCCCCTAGCTAGGCATAAAAGCAAAGATAGATCTAACGAGTGCCATCTTTGGAACTAAATTCATAAGTAGCCCGCATGATAGATTCATAAGGTAATTTGGCTTTCCTTCTTGGAAAGTGCTCCATGCCTTTCTTTAATGTAAATTGGAATCTAATATTCCCTTCCTTCATATCAATAATCGTGCCAATCGTTCTAAGGAAAGGTCTACCAAGAATAATAGGGCAAGAAAGATTGCAATCTATATCAAGGACGATAAAATCTATGGGCACCAAATTTCTATTTGCAACAATGAGAACATCATTTATTCTTCCCATTGGCTTTTTAATGGTGGAATCCGCAAGGTGCAAATTTAAAGAGCAATCATCAAGATCATGGAAACCTAGAATATCACATAAAGTTTTCGGAATCGTGGAAACACTAGCACCCAAATCACACAAAACAAAACACTCATGATCTTTAATTCTAATATTTATAGTAGGTTCCCACTCATCATTAAGTTTTCTAGGTATAGAAACTTCCAAATTAAGTTTTTCATCATAAGATTGCATCAAGGCATCAACGATATGTTTGGTAAAAGCTTTATTTTGACTATAAGCATGAGGAGAATTAAAAACGGATTGCAACAAGGAAATACAACCTTCTAAAGAACAATTATCATAATCAAATTCCTTGAAATCCGAGATAGTGGGTTCAATGCTATTTAAAGTTGTGACCTCTCCAATCCCACTTTTACCAAATTTAGCATCAACATCTAAAAACTCCGAATTCTTGGGATGCCTTCTAGGCAAAGTTGACTCATCATCAGTCCCATAATTATCAAGATTCATATCGCAAAACAAAGATCTAATAGGAGACGCATCAATAACTTTAAGATCTTCATCACTATTTTCATGGAAACTAGAAGAACACGCCTTTACAAAGCAATCTTTCTTAGCACGCAATCTAGTTGTTCTTTCCTTGCACTCATCAATGGAAATTCTCATGGCTTTGAGAGTCTCATTGATATCATGCTTAGGAGGAGAAGATCTAAGTTTAAGAGAATCAACATCAAGCAAAAGTCTATCAACGTTCCTAGCCAAATCATCAACTTTGAGCAATTTTTCTTCAAGCAAAGCATTAAAATTCTTTTGATAAATCATTAATTCTTTCACACTATTCTCAAAATCAGAGGGAATCTTATTAAAATTACCATAAGAATTATTGTAGGAATTTCCATAATTATTAGGGGAATTACTAGGGAACGGTCTAGCATTAAAGTTTCCTCTATAAGCATTGTTTCCAAAACTATTCCTACCAACAAAACTCACATCCATAGATTCATTATAATTCTCAATCAAAGTAGACAAAGGCATATCATTGGGATCAAGAGGAGTATTCTTAGTAGCAAACAACTTCATAAGTTCATCCATCTTTCCACTCAAAACATTGATTTCTTCTATAGCATGCACTTTTTTACTAGAAGATCTTTCGGTGTGCCTTTGGGAATAACTAGCCATAATATTATCAAGAAGTTTTGTAGCATATCCTAACGTGATTTCCATAAACGTGCCTCCCACGGCCGAATCTAAGAGATTTCTAGAAGCAAAGTTCAAACCGGCATAAAAAATTTGTATGATCATCCATAAATTCAAACCATGAGTAGGGCAATTGTGAATCATCAATTTCATTCTTTCCCAAGATTGGGCAACATGCTCATGATCAAGTTGTTGAAAATTCATAATATCGTTCCTAAGAGTGATAATCTTAGCGGGAGGAAAATACTTAGAGATAAAAGCATCTTTGCACTTGTTCCAAGAATCAATACTATTTTTAGGCAAAGACGAAAACCAAACTTTAGCACGATCTCTAAGTGAGAACAGAAATAACTTCAATTTAACAATATTGTTATCCGTATCTTTCTTATTTTGCATATCACACAAATCAGCAAAGTTGTTTAGATGAGTAGCGGCATCTTCGCTAGGAAGGCCGGCGATCTTTCATAACAAGATTCAGCAAAGCAGTATAGATTTCACAAGACTCAACATCATTAAGAGAAGCAATCGACTAAGGAAATCATTATTATTGGTATTCGAGAAATCACACAATTTGGTATTATCTTGCGCCATGGCAACACGTAATCCAACACACAAGCAAACAGAAAAAGGCAAGCAAAAGAGAGACGAGGAGATTGGGAAAAATAGGGCGAATAAAACGGCAAGGGTGAAGTGGGGGAGAGGAAAACGAGAGGCAAATGGCAAATAATGTAAATGCGAGGGAGCTGAGTTTGTGATGGGTACTTGGTATGTCTTGACTTGAGCGAAGACCTCACCGGCAACGACGCCAGAAATCATTCTTGCTACGTCTTGAGCTTGCGTTGGTTTTCCTTGAAGAGGAAAGGGTGATGCAGCAATAGTAGCGTAAGTATTTCCCTCAGTTTTTGAGAAGCAAGATATCAATCCAGTAGGAGGCTCCTCATAAGTCCCACACACCTACACAAACAAACAAAGAACTCGCAACCAACGCTATAAAGGGGCTGTCAATCCCTTCACGGCCACTTGCGAAAGTGAGATCTGATAGAGATAGTACGATAAGATAAATATTTTTTTGGTATTTTATAATATGGATGCAAAAAGTAAAGATGCAAATAAAAGTAGATTGGAAGCAAATATGATAAGAGATAGACCCGGGGGCCATAGGTTTCACTAGAGGCTTCTCTCAAGATAGCATAAGTATTAAAGTGGGTGAACAAATTACTGTCGAGCAATTGATAGAAAAGCGAATAATATGATATTATCTAGGCATGATCATGTATATAGGCATCACGTCTATGACAAGTAGACCGACTCCTGCCTGCATCTACTACTATTACTCCACACATCGACCGACTCCTACCTGCATCTAGAATATTAAGTTCATAAGAACAGAGTAATGCCTTAAGCAAGATGACATGATGTAGAGGGATGAACTCAAGCAATATGACATAAACCCCATCTTTTTATCCTCGATGGCAACAATACAATACGTGCTCTGCTGCTCCTGCTGTCACTGGGAAAGGACACCGCAAGATTGAACCAAAGCTAAGCACTTCTCCCATGGCAAGAAAGATCAATCTAGTAGGCCAAACCAAACTGATAATTCGAAGAGACTTGCAAAGATAACTCAATCATACATAAAATAATTCAGAGGAGATTCAAATATTTCGCATAGATAAACTTGATCATAAACCCACAATTCATCGGATCTCGACAAACACACCGCAAAAAGAGTTTACATCGAATAGATCTCCACAAGAGAGGGGGAGAACATTGTATTGAGATCCAAAACAAGAGAAGAAGCCATCTAGCTAATAACTATGGACCCGTAGGTCTGTGGTAAACTACTCACAACTCATTGAAGGGGCTATGGTGTTGATGTAGAAGCCCGCCATGGTCGATTCCCCCTCCGGCGGAGCGCTGGTGAAGGCTCCAAGAAGGGATCTCGCGGATACAGAAGGTTATGGCGGTGGAAATTGTGTTTCGTTGGCTCCCTGGATGTTTTTGGGGTACGTAGGCTTATATAGGACGAAGAATTGTGTCGGTGGCCGCCCGAGGGGCCCACGAGACAGGGGGGCACGCCCTATAGGGGGGGTGCCCTCCTATCTCGTGGAGGCCTCGGCTGCTTCTTGACTTGCACTCCAAGTCCTCTGGATCACGTTCATTCCAAAAATCACGCTCCCAAAGGTTTCATTCCGTTTGGACTCCGTTTGATATTCCTTTTCTTCGAGATACTGAAATAGGCAAAAAAACAGCAATACAGGCTGGGCCTCTGGTTAGTAGGTTAGTCCCAAAAATGATATAAATGTGTAAAATAAAGCCCATAAACATCCAAAAGGGGTAATATAATAGCATGGAGCAATAAAAAATTATAGATACGTTGGAGACGTATCATCCTCCAAAACTCTGTGTTTGGAGGCCAGACACGAATCTATAAGAATAAAGTTGCGTAGTAGACATCAAGCTCTTTTTTGGCACCATTGTCGGGGAGGTGAGTGCATGAAGGTATATCTTTAGATCTTTCAACTGAAACTTTTAGTTTCTTGTTTTATCACTAGTTTGGTTTATAAAAAGAAAAATACAAAAAAAAGGAATTGAGGTTTCCTCATATTATTCGTCTTTATAATTTCTTTCGTCAAAATGATGGAAAGGAAAATTGTGCTCAGTTGATAGAAGAAGAATTCAGTAAGATGTTTGGCATAAATGATGAGCATGATTGCGATGTTGCTAGTACGAATTCTTCGATTATCCCTGATGCTAATGATATGCAAAACCATAAGCTTGGGGATGCTATGTTTTATGAAGAGTATATTTTTTGTCCCCCATGTTTTGATGAGAAAAAATATTATGGTGATAGCCTGCCTCCTAGTTATGATGATTATATTGATGAAAGTGGATTTGGAGAGGTCATGACTTTATTTAGTGATGATTCCACTATTTTGGAAGAGGTTCCAGTTTATTATGAGAACAAAGTTGCTATCTATGATGATTATGGTGATTACATATATGCTATAGACAATAATGATAACCATGAAACTTGTCATCATGATTTTAATTTTCAATCCCATGATAGTTATTTTGTTGAGTTCACTCCCACTACTATTCATGAGAATAAATTTTCTTATGTGGAGAGTAATAATTTTCTATGCTTATGGGTCATGAAAGAATGCTTTATATGGTAGCTATGTTGTTGAATTCATTCATGATGCTACTGAAAATTATTATGAGGGAGAAACATATACTTGTAGGAATTGCAATAATATCAAGTTTCCTCTCTTTATGTTGAAAGTTTTGAAGTTGTGCTTGTTTTGCCTTCCTATGCTAGTTGATTATTTCTCCCATTAATTATTTTCTCAAAAAATCCCTATGCATAGGAAGTGGGCTAGACTTAAATGTGCCAGTCATATGCTTCATGATGCTCTCTTTGTGTTTCAACTCTTATCCTTTATGCGAGCATCATTGAAATCATCATGCCTAGCTAAAAGGCATTAAGAAAAGTGCTTGTTGGGAGACAATCCAACATTTACCCATACTGTTTTTATGTGTTCACATGATTATACTAATGTAGTAGTCATGTTTTATTGCTTTTGTTTCAATAAAGTGCCAAGTAAAGCCTTTGGGATAGTTTGGGTGATAGTTGATTTGATCTTTCTGAAAAACAGAAAGTTTTGCGCTCACGATAATAATTCCCATTTTTAACAGAAGAGTGATTTTGAGTTTATTCCTTTTTCAGAAGATTAATAAACAAATTTATCACATTGTCCTAATTTTTTAGAATTTTTGGAGTAGCAGAAGTATGGTTGGAGTGCAGATTACTACAGACTATTCTGTTTTTGACAGATTCTGTTTTCAATGCACAGTTTGCTTGCTTTCTAGTTTCTATGGCTTATATTGCACAATATAAATTGTGGAAATGATATGATACAGTAGGTATTGTGTGGAAACAATTATTAATCTCATCTTCGACAATACCGAAGTGAAATGGTTTGCTCTTTATCATACTAACCTATCTCACGAAGTTCCGTTAAGTTTTGTGTGATTGAAGTTTTCAAGTTTTGGGTGAGATATCGATATGAGGAGAATAAGAAGTGACAATACCCTAAGATTGGGGATTCCCATGGCACCCCAAGATAATATCCAAGGAATATCCAAGTAACTAAGCTTGGGGATGCCCCGGAAGGCATCCCCTCTTTCGTCTTCAACATTATCGGTAACCTCACTTGGAGCTATGTTTTCATTCGTCACATGATATGAGTTTTACTTGGAGAATCATCTTATTTTGTTAGGATTTGCTTGCTATTATTTATAATAATGTTTTGCATCTTTGTTTCAATAAAAGTGGCAAGGGTAGCCTTTACCATGCTTATTTTGCAAGTCTACACGTTGCTATTTCAAAACAGAAAGTTTATCGCTGTTGCAAAAATTACTGAGAAAATTTAGAATGTGATAAAATGTTGAAACTTTTTTCATTATAAGCTTTGATAAATTTTCTATCGTGTTGTAAATTTCCATAATTTTTGGAGTTAGGTAAGTATGATGAATCTTGCATTCTTTACAGACTGTACTGTTTTGCCAGATTGTTGTTATGTTTGCATTGTTTGCATATGTTTGCTTGTTTAATGATTCTATTTCAGGATAGGACTATTAAATATGCAGAGGAATTTAGTAGGCGATGTTAAATAATAATTTTAGTGATTTTCTACAATAGAGAATGATAAGGTTTTGCATTGATTTATACTAACTTATCTCACGAGTTCTTGTTTAGTTTTGTGTGGATGAAGTTTTTAAGATTTAGGGAAACCGTGATATGAGAGGAATTAAGGGAACACAAAAGCTCAATCTTGGGGATGCCCAAGGCATCCAAAGTTAATATTCCAAGAAGTCTCAAGCATCTAAGCTTGGGGATGCCCCGGTAGGCATCCCACCTTTCTTCTTTGTCACGCCCAATATGCGACCCTATCCAAAAGGAACTCGAAGGTCCCACTAAGGATAGACCCGCATATTGAAACGCTTTTGCAAGGTGGATATCATTACATCAACATTACATAATAGATGGGGATACATACATAAGGCATACAATGCCACACGAATACAACATCGTCTTACATAAGAGCAGCATCCCACTACGGATGAAACACAAACAAAAACTCAAACGACATCCACCCTGCTAGCCCAGGCTGCCGACCTGGAACCTATCCCCTAATCGAAGAAGCAGAAGAAGAACTCAACGCAAGCAAGCATCGCTCTCGCGTCATGATCATCGCATAACCTGTACCTGCAACTGTTGTTGTAGTAATCTGTGAGCCATGAGGACTCAGCAATCCCATTACCATGGGTATCAAGACTAGCAAAGCTTAAAGGGAGAGGAAGGGGGTAAAGTGGTGAGGTTGCAGCAGCGGCTAAGCATATATGGTGGCCAACATACGCAAATAAGAGCGAGAAGAGAGCAAACGGAACGGTCGTGAAGCTAGCAATGATCAAGAAGTGATCCTGAACTCCTACTTACGTCAAACATAACCCAAAGACCGTGTTCACTTCCCGGACTCCGCCGAAAAGAGACCATCACGACTACACACGCGGTTGATGCGTATTAATTCGGATCTGGTGTCAAGTTATCTACAACCAGACATTAACAAATTCCCATCTGCCTATAACCGCAGGCACGGCTTTCGAAAGATTATACCCTGCAGGGGTGTCCCAACTTAGCCCATGATAAGCTCTCGCGATCAACGAAGGATATACCTTCTCCCAGGAAGACCCGATCAGACTCGGAATCCCGGTTTACAAGACATTTCGACAATGGTAAAACAAGACCAGCAAAGCCGGCCGATGCGCCGACAATCCCGATAGGAGCTTCACATATCTCGTTCTCAGGGCAACACCGGATAAGTCAAGATACGAGTAAAACCAGCCCTCGAGTTGGCCCGAGGTGGCCCCGCAGGTTGCTCGGTTCGGACCAACACTTAGACAAGCACTGGCCCGGGGGGGCTAAAATAAAGATGACCCTCAAGAGAGAGACTCCCGAGGGAAAAGTAGGTGGTGGTGAGGCAAATGGTAAAACTAATGTTGGGCCTTGCTGGAGGAGTTTTATTCAATGCGAACTATCAAGGGGGTCCCATAAATCACCCAACCGCGTAAGGAACGCAAAAATTCGGGAACATAACACCGGTATGATGGAAACTAGGGCGGCAAGAGTGGAACAAAGCACCAGGCATAAGGCCGAGTCTTCCACCCTTTACCAAGTATATAGATGCATTAATTAAATAAGAGATATTGTGATATCCCAACATAATCCTGTCCACCATGGAGCAATCTTCAACTTCACCTGCAACTAACAACTCTATAAGAGGGGCTGAGCAAAGCGGTAACATAGCCAAGCAACGGTTTGCTAGGAAGGGTGAAAAAGGTTAGAGGCTGACATGGCAAATTGGGAGGCTTAGAGAACAAATGATAGGTAGCGCAGCAAAGCGATAGAACGAAGCAACTAGCATAGCAATGATAGTAGTGAGATCCTGGGTAGCGGTCATCTTGCCTAAAATCCCGGAAGGAAGAAGAACGAGTCCATGAAGAAGATGAAGCCACGAAGACGAACCAAGCATAGACGAACGAATCCTCACGATCGCAACGGAACAGGAACTATCGAGAAGATGCACAGAACATAGTAAACACACCGCACATAAACATGACATCATGCACAAACAAGCATGATGCAAGACACGACTACATGAAGCTACTCATGGCAAGAGAAGATGCATACAAGAGCAACACATCAAGGCAAGTTTAAATGAGGCCCGGAACAACATATAACAATTCCGGTCAAGTTACATATAAAGTTCATTTAATTTGGAGCTAAGGCCTAGAAGATATGAGTAAAACAAATTAAACATGGCATTGATGCAAAATGCATAAAACATCAAGCAAACACCTCAAAACATGAATGCAACATGATAATATGAAACTACATGCAAAATCAAGCAAGTTTCATATAGAGCACACTCAAAATGGAGCAACGGTTCAACACACACACACTAAACAAGTTATAGCAACAATCTATCCAAAACAGCAACTAGGCATATTGCAAGCACCAAAACGACATGCTACAGGACCTCAACAAGAAAACAAAAGGCATGGACATGACGTACAGGTAAAGCATAAGAAAACATGAACACTGAGCTATCTCCAGAAATCAATAGAACATGCTCAAACACACATGGCAAGATTGCAAACGATAATAGTTTCAGACTTTGCAGACAATAACATCAGGTTGCAATGTTTAGAGCTATCAAACAACATGTTACAGGAACTTATCATGGCAAACAAAGGCATGGCATGAACGTACTAATTTCATAGAACAAAAGTCCCTTACTGACCATGAGCCAAAAAGGACCAGAAAATATGATGGCACCCATGTAAACATAACAAGTTATAATACAGATTCATACATGGCAGGAACAACAATAAGTAGGCATGTTGGTGAGCTTGTACCACTCACCGTAGAGTAATAAATGGCATGGAAAGGCAACCAACAGTAATAACGCATGTTTATGAAGCTAAGCATGGCAAGAGCAAGTTCATAGGGTGCATGGATCACTAACAACAATCATGGCAACAACTGAACTTAATGTTAAGAGGCTGACAGCAACATTATTTATCAAATTTGGAGCAAGCTTACAACAATCTATAGCAATCCATAAATGCAACCAGGGGCATGGATGGATAGAGCATGACATGTAGAACAAAACATCCTTAGTGAACATCTCCAGATTATGCATAGAATGACTTGTAGCAGCAGGTTTACATAGCATCACAAAATAACAGATTCAGCCTAGCAAAACAGTAACAACAAGTACCCTACTTAACAAGCTTGATTCAATCAACACAAGTCATTGCATGACAAGATAAGCATAGCATCAGCAATAAGACACGTTTATGAAATAAACCAAGGCAAGAACAAGTCCATAGCATGCAAGGATCAACTACAACAACCTTGGCAAAATTGAATAACATGTAAACAATCTGCCAGGAAACATTTTGTAGCAAAAGTAGAGCACGAAAATGACATCCTAGACTACTCCATAATAGCTACCAGGGGCATGAATGGATAGAGTATAATCATATGTTCAAAACATCCTTACTGAAGTATCTCAAAATATGCTTGGATCTCTCTGTAGCATCAAATTTACATGGCATCAAAATAACAGCAGGACAGGGACTAAAATCAGCAACATCACGAAGCCTAGTTTGCATGCTTGTTCTAGTCACCACATTGATCACAAAAATACATGGCATACACCATTGTAAATATGGCATGAGATAGATCAAAACACATGTAGACATCAACCTCATAGGATGCACACATCAAACATGGAAAAAATGACCAATGAGCAAGTTTTGTTAAGAAACAGGAACTAACATTATGAAGCACTCTTGCAATGATGATTCAGGCATCAAGATGAACTCAAATGAACATGATGCAATGGAATGAAATGAAGTACTCGTTGAGACGAACAATGCGACATATTACACGCACAAAACGGAGCAGTGTACAAGGAGTTATGATGCGATTAAGATGCACACATAAAATGATATCTCCGGGACTTGGTGAAAATCACGAAGGCAAGAGCTGGACTGGGGCGTCACCTCGTGGGCTTCGGCCCAGGGAGCAGATGGGCCGGACGTGGGGCGGGGCCCACGACGAGCAGGGCAGGTCCGAGCGGGCGCTCGTCCTCCTCCTCCCGCTTGAGCAGGAGGGAGGCGGCCATGGCAAGGCGGCGGGCGGCGGCCGGAGGGCGACGGGCGGCGGCGGGGAGTCGGGGTCCTGCTCGGGGCAGCACGGATCCGGCCGGCTCTGGCTTGAGGCAGTGTGGGGAGGGCGCTAGGAGGCGCGACGGCGACCGGGCGAAGGTGCAGGGCGGCTCGGGGTCGGGCGCACGCCGGACTCCAGCGACGCGAGGGTGCAGGACAACGGCGGGGCGAACGGAGGCGAGAGGAGCTCCGGCGATGGAGTCCGGCGAAGCGCGGAGGCGGCGCGCGGCGGGCAAAGCGCCCGGGCGGCGGCGGGCGGGGCGCGGGCCTGGCAGGTCCGCTACGGGCTCGTCGGGCCGCGGCGGCGGGAGGAGGCGGATGTGCCGCATGGCCGGATCTAGTTGGGCGCGGGGGCGGTTGGACATGTCCGGCGGCTGGACGGACATGTCCGGCTGCGGGTAGGGAGGTTTTTAGGGTTAGGGGTGGATTTCATCCGCGAATTTCGGGGGAGAGGGCATATTTGTAGGTAGAGGGAGCTAGGAGACTCCAAATGAGGAGCGGTTTTCGGCCACGCGATCATGATCGAACGACGGAGAGCATTGAGGGGGTTAGGATGGGTTTGGGGCCGCTTTGGAAGGGTGTTGGGCTGCAAGACAAAAGAGGCTTTGCGGGCTACACGGTTAACCGTTGGAGTACCAAACGACCTCCAAATGGCACAAAACTTAACAGGCGGTCTACCGGTGCTATACCAAGGCCGCTTGGCAAGCCTCGGTCCATTCCGAGAACGTTTAACACCCGCTCACAACGAGAGACAAAAGGGGGACGCCGGAGGGCATAGGAGTGCCGGATTGCAAAACGGACAACGGGGAAAATGCTCGGATGCATGAGACGAACATGAATGCAAAATGAGATGCACATGATGACATGATAAAATGCAACACACAAGCAAATAACATGGCAAAGACGACGAATAACTAGCGGACACCTGGCGCATCGAATCCGGGGCGTTACAACACTCCTCCACTAACAAGAGATCTCGTCCCGAGATCTTAGGACTGAGACGGAAGGGAAAAGGGATGAGGTGAAGCAACAACTCAAGAGAAGAAGCAAAGAATCGAGAGCACTCGAGAAGAAGAGAGGAACAACGAGAATGACAAGAATCGAAAGCTCACGGAATCAGATAGACTATGAAACCACACCGGTTAGAACGAGATAAGAAACGAATAATACTGAAAGGATTTAGGCAGCACTCCGGCTGAAAATGGTGGAATAGGACACATGCTTGAGAGGATGGAATGATACTTGACTTGATGAAAAACACAAAGCCACCGAAAGAATTGAAAGAATGAGCACCTCGGGAAGCAAGAAGAAGAAGATACTTGAGCTCCTTCGATTAGAATCTTGATGAACTCTAGAAGAATGAATTAAATCATGAAGAACCACCATGAAGAACTCCGGTGACAAAAGGATGATGAGATAGGATGAAGGAAAACAATAAGATGAGCCTTGCGGTGATTTAGATGAAGGTTCCGACGAAATGACCGAGGAAATTTGAACTCTGGAAAAGAAAAGATGAAAACACTTGGAATTAGAATTTATTCAACAAGAACAAACTCCGAAGGAAGGGATTAATCACTCTGATGAAATAAGAATAAGATTTATTGTATGCTCATCCTTCATCAAATTAAATTGATGACAAACAATGGATTTTTGCATACTACTTATTCTTCTTGAAAAGGATTGAGAAGTGACATGTTGCAAACTTGAGAAGGTCTTCATGAACCACTGGTAGGATTGGAAAGAGCGAATTAATTGATATGATAATCAAGGAAAAGAATCTTGAACGAACCACCGTTAGAATTCGGAAATGACTGACGAAAGAGAAATAATCACCGGAAGAATTAGAAGAACAAATATGGTTGAGGGGATTTAGATGCAAGAGAACGGGAAAAACTCGAGCTGATTAACGAACATTTGAACGACGCACCGGGATAATAGAGAATGATAACTGGAATGATGGCCTCCGATGAAAAGAAACGGGAGAACAAATTCTGAAATACTCCGGATGGATGAAAAGAATATCTGACAAATGGAATAATTCGAGACTGATAACATGAAGCTAGAACCATGAATCTTCGGGAGAACGGGCAAGATTTAGGGGAAAAACTCTTCTTAGATCTTCAAATGATGACGAGAAACACCACCAAAATTACTGAGATACTCCGGGAGAATGGAAACCGAAAAGGTTGAGCCAACAATGAAAATGATTTGAAATTGATATTGGAAAGGCATCTGACTGATGGGATCCATTCTTACGTCAAACTTCAAAAAGGATTTGAGAATAGCTCCGGGAAATTAGAAGAGTCAGGTAAGATCCTGGAAAAAAACCTTTGGGTTAGGGCTCACTGACGAGAAAAACACCGTTGGAAAGGATGTTGAACAAATAGATGATGCACCGGAACAATTGAAATATTTGAATGAGGTGACAACCTCGAATTAACTCAGACACAAACAAATCTCCTGAGATGTCTTGAACACTCCAGAAGGATAAACTGGCGAGAGGCGAACGAGCAGGGAAGGCACTTGAGCTGAGGGAAAGAATATAATCACTAATGAAAATGGAATTGAATCCACCGGAGAAGAAAAGAGATGAAGAATGACGAACTAGACGAGAATTCACCGGTTGAAGTAATTTACGAAAGACTGAATAGGTTCCGCACGAATGAGATAGATGGTCGAGAGAGAGTCAGACTCCGGGAAGAAAAAGGGTGGGAGGGCGGGAAAACAAAGGCAACTTGGAAGGGGAAACCGACGAATATCTTGAAGAGAAACACCGGTTGAAAGAAAGCAAAGGCTTCGCACGAGTAGGATGGATACTCGATTACGGACTCCGGCTCCAAGAAGAAAAAGGGGCGGGTTGGAAAAGAAACCAACTGAAGATTGAACTTGGCAAAGATGAAGAGGCTCGAGTCAACTTAACGAGAAATGCACCGGATAAAAGAGCTGATGAGCAACGATCGGAAAACCAACTGCGTGATCCTAAAGAAAGTTTGAAGGGGAAGAGAAGTAGTTAAAAACACCTACGTCAAGATTCCTCACCAGAGCGACGAAGGGGCTAAGGAGTAAAAAGAATTCCTACTCTCCGATATAACTAGACTCCGAAAACAGTTTTCTTCTAGACTCAACAACAGCCAGACTACACGATCAATTAAGGGGGCTCCTAGGGTCGGTCGAGGCTCTGATACCAACTTGTCACGCCCAATATGCGACCCTATCCAAAAGGAACTCGAAGGTCCCACCAAGGATAGACCCACATATTGAAACGCTTTTGCAAGGTGGATGTCATTACATCAACATTACATAATAGATGGGGATACATACATAAGGCATACAATGCCACACGAATACAACATCATCTTACATAAGAGCAGCATCCCACTACGGATGAAACACAAACAAAAACTCAAACGACATCCACCCTGCTAGCCCAGGTTGCCGACCTGGAACCTATCCCCTGATCGAAGAAGCAGAAGAAGAACTCAACGCAAGCAAGCATCGCTCTCGCGTCATGATCATCGCATAACCTGTACCTGCAACTATTGTTGTAGTAATCTGTGAGCCACGAGGACTCAGCCATCCCATTACCATGGGTATCAAGACTAGCAAAGCTTAAAGGGAGAGGAAGGGGGTAAAGTGGTGAGGTTGCAGCAGTGGCTAAGCATATATGGTGGCTAACATACGCAAGTAAGAGCGAGAAGAGAGCAAACGGAATGGTCGTGAAGCTAGCAATGATCAAGAAGTGATCCTGAACTCCTACTTACGTCAAACATAACCCAAAGACCGTGTTCACTTCCCGGACTCCGCCAAAAAGAGACCATCACGACTACACACGCGGTTGATGCGTTTTACTTCGGATCTGGTGTCAAGTTATCTACAACCGGACATTAACAAATTCCCATCTGCCTATAACCGCAGGCACGGCTTTTGAAAGATTATACCCTGCAGGGGTGTCCCAACTTAGCCCATGATAAGCTCTCGCGATCAACGAAGGATATACCTTCTCCCAGGAAGACCCGATCAGACTCGGAATCCCGGTTTACAAGACATTTCGACAATGGTAAAACAAGACCAGCAAAGCCGCCTGATGCACCGACAATCCAAATAGGAGCTTCACATATCTCGTTCTCAGGGCAACACCGGATAAGTCAAGATACGAGTAAAACCAGCCCTCGAGTTGGCCCGAGGTGGCCCCGCAGGTTGCTCGGTTCGGACCAACACTTAGACAAGCACTGGCCCGGGGGGGCTAAAATAAAGATGACCCTCGAGAGAGCGACTCCCGAGGGAAAAGTAGGTGGTGGTGAGGCAAATGGTAAAACAAATGTTGGGCCTTGCTGGAGGAGTTTTATTCAATGCGAACTGTCAAGGGGGTCCCATAAATCACCCAACCGCGTAAGGAACGCAAAAATCCGGGAACATAACACCGGTATGATGGAAACTAGGGCGGCAAGAGTGGAACAAAGCACCAGGCATAAGGCCGAGTCTTCCACCCTTTACCAAGTATATAGATGCATTAATTAAATAAGAGATATTGTGATATCCCAACATAATCCTGTCCACCATGGAGCAATCTTCAACTTCACCTGCAACTAACAACGCTATAAGAGGGGCTGAGCAAAGCGGTAACATAGCCAAGCAACGGTTTGCTAGGAAGGGTGAAAAAGGTTAGAGGCTGACATGGCAAATTGGGAGGCTTAGAGAACAAATGATAGGTAGCGCAGCAAAGCGATAGAACGAAGCAACTAGCATAGCAATGATAGTAGTGAGATCCAGGGTAGCGGTCATCTTGCCTAAAATCCCGAAAGGAAGAAGAACGAGTCCATGAAGAAGATGAAGCCACGAAGACGAACCAAGCATAGACGAACGAATCCTCACGATCGCAACGGAACAGGAACTATCGAGAAGATGCACAGAACATAGTAAACACACCGCACATAAACATGACATCATGCACAAACAAGCATGATGCAAGACACGACTACATGAAGCTACTCATGGCAAGAGAAGATGCATACAAGAGCAACACATCAAGGCAAGTTTAAATGAGGCCCGGAACAACATATAACAATTCCGGTCAAGTTACATATAAAGTTCATTTAATTTGGAGCTAAGGCCTAGAAGATATGAGTAAAACAAATTAAACATGGCATTGATGCAAAATGCATAAAACATCAAGCAAACACCTCAAAACATGAATGCAACATGATAATATGAAACTACATGCAAAATCAAGCAAGTTTCATATAGAGCACACTCAAAACGGAGCAACGGTTCAACACACACACACTAAACAAGTTATAGCAACAATCTGTCCAAAACAGCAACTAGGCATATTGCAAGCAACAAAACAATATGCTACAGGACCTCAGCAAGAAAACAAAAGGCATGGACATGACGTACAGGTAAAGCATAACAAAACATGAACACTGAGCTATCTCCAGAAATCACTAGAACATGCTCAAACACACATGGCAAGATTGCAAACAATAATAGTTTCAGACTTTGCAGAAAATAACATCAGGTTGCCATGTTTAGAGCTATCAAACAACATGTTACAGAAACTTATCATGGCAAACAAAGCCATGGCATGAACTTACTAATTTCATAGAACAAAAGTCCCTTACTGACCATGAGCCAAAAAGGACCAGAAAATATAATGGCACCCATGTAAACATAGCAAATTATAATACAAATTCATACATGGTAGGAACAACAATAAGTAGGCATGTTGGTGAGCTTGTACCACTCACCACAGAGTAATAAATGGCATGGAAAGGCAACCAACAGTAAGAAGGCATGTTTATGAAGCTAAGCATGGCAAGAGCAAGTTCATAGGGTGCATGGAACACTAACAACAATCATGGCAACAACTGAACTTAATGTTAACAGGCTGACAACAAGATTATTTAGCAAATTTGGAGCAAGATTACAACAATCTACAGCAATCCATAAATGCAACCAGGGGCATGGATGGATAGAGCATGAGATGTAGACCAAAACATCCTTAGTGAACATCTCCAGATTATGCACAGAATGACTTGTAGCGGCAGGTTTACATAGCATCACGAAACAACAGATTCAGCCTAGCAAAACAGTAACAGCAAGTACCCTACTTAACAAGCTTGATTCACTCACCACAAGTCATTGCATGACAAGATAAGCATGGCATCAGAAAGAAGACACGTTTAGGAAATAAACCAAGGCAAGAACAAGTTCATAGCATGCAAGGATCAACTACAACAACCTTGGCAAAATTGAATAACATGTAAACAATCTGCCAGGAAACAAATTGTAGCAAAAGTAGAGCACAAAAATGGCATGCTAGACTACTCCATAATAGCTCCAGGGGCATGAATGGATAGAGCATAACCATATGTTCAAAACATCCTTACTTAAGTATCTCAAAATATGCTTGGAAATCTCTGTAGCATCAAGTTTACATGGCATCAAAATAACAGCAGAACAGGGACTAAATTCAGCAACATCATGAAGCCTAGTTTGCATGCTTGTTCTAGTCACCACATTGATCACAAAAATACATGGCATACACCACTGTAAATATGGCATGAGATAGATCAAAACACATGTAGACATCAACCTCATAGGATGCACACATCAAACATGGAAAAAATGACAAATGAGCAAGTTCTGTTAAGAAACAGGAACTAACATTATGAAGCACGCTTGCGATGATGATTCAGGCATCAATATGAACTCAAATGAACATGATGCAACGGAATGAAATGGATTACTCGTTGAGGCGAACAATTTGACATATTACATGCACAAAACGGAGCAGTGTACAAGGAGTTATGATGCGATTAAGATGCACACATAAAATGATATCTCCAGGACTTAGTGAAAATCACGGAGGCAAGAGCTGGACTGGGGCGTCACCTCGTGGGCTTCGGCCCAGGGAGCAGATGGGCCGGACATGGGGCGAGGCCCATGATGAGCAGGGCAGGTCCGAGCGGGCGCTCATCCTCCTCCTCCCGCTTGAGCAGGAGGGAGGCGGCCATGGCAAGGCGGCGGGCGGCGGCCGGAGGGCGATGGAGGCGGCGGGGAGTCGGGATCCGGCTCGGGGCAGCACAGTTCCGGCCGGCTCCGGCTTGAGGCAGCGCGGGGAGGGCGCTCGGAGTCGCGACGGCGACCGGGCGGAGGCGCAGGGCAGCTCGGGGTCGGGCGCATGGCAGACTCCGGCGACGCGAGGGCGCAGGACGGCGGAGGGGCGAACGGCGGCGAGAGGAGCTCCGGCGATGGAGTCTGGTGAAGCGTGGAGGCGGCGCACGGCGGGCGAAGCGCCTGGGCGGCGGCGGGTGGGGCGCGGGCCAGGCGGGCCCGCTACGGGCTCGTTAGGCCGCGGCGGCGGGAGGCGGCGGAGGTGCCACGTGGCCGGATCTGGTTGGGCGTGGGGGCGGTTGGACATGTCCGGCGGCTGGACGGACATGTCCGGTTGCGGGTAGGGAGGTTTTTAGGGTTAGGGGTGGATTTCATCCGCGAATTTCGGGGGAGAGGGCATATTTGTAGGTAGAGGGAGCTAGGAGACTCCAAATGAGGAGCGGTTTTTGGCCTCGCGATCATGATCGAACGACGGAGAGCATGGAGGGGGTTAGGATGAGTTTTGGGCCACTTTGGAAGGGTGTTGGGATGCAAGACAAAAGAGGCTTTGCAGGCTACGCGGTTAACCGTTGGAGTACCAAACGACCTCCAAATGGCACGAAACTTGACAGGCGGTCTACCAGTGCTATACCAAGGCCTCTTGGCAATCCTCGTTCCATTCCGAGAACGTTTAACACCCGCTCACAACGAGAGACAAAAGGGGGACGCCGGAGGGCATAGGAGTGCCGGATTGCAAAACGAACAACGGGGAAAATGCTCGGATGCATGAGACGAACACGTATGCAAAATGAGATGCACATGATGACATGATAAAATGCAACACGCAAGCAAATGACATGGCAAAGACGGCGAATAACTAGCGGACACCTGGCGCATCGAATCCGGGGCGTTAGATTCTTCAACAATTATCGGTTAGTATCAGTTGAGCCTAAGTTTTTGCCTATTCACATGAGTTGTGCTATGCTTGGAATGTCATTTTGTTTTGTTTTGCTTGTTGTTTTAATGAAATACTTAGATCTGAAAGTTTTAAATAAAAGAGAGTCCTCAAATAGCTACCCATTTACATAACTACTCGCTTGATCTTCTCTTATATCTTTTTTGGAGTAGTTTGTCATTTACTCTTTTGCTTCACTTATATCCTATGAGTAAATTGTTGAATGAATTGAATATTATGAATTTGAAATTATAAGTTCATATCATGCCTATTTGTAGCTTCACATTGGGTTTAGAAAGTGAAATCTTTTGAAGCTTGACAATCACAATATTGGTCATACAAGCAATTCCTGAATGATTACTATAAGGAAGATAACTTTCACATGAAAATACACTATCTTGGAAATATTTTGTGATTGCGAGCTCCCATCAAAATATTATATGCCAAAGTTGTTGATGTTGGACAAGGAAGACAACGTAATGATTTATGTTTGTTCATATTCACATAGAAGTTATATTGTCATAGATCTTTCAACATGTGGTGCTTGCCCCCCATCTTTGCTAGCCAAAAATTCCGCACCAAGTAGAGATACTACTTGTGCATCCAGAAACCCTTAAAACCAAATATTATTTTCAAGAGTCCACCATACCTACCTAAGGATTGAGTATGATCCTTCAAGTAAGTTGTCATCGGTGCAATAAGGCAATAAAAATTGCTTCTAAAAGTGTTAGATCATTTAGTGTAAGAGAAAAATGAGCGTTGTACGAACTTGTGACGGCGAAGAATAAAAGCGACAGATTGCATAATAAAGGTTGCCATCATAAGGGGCAATATAATGTGACATTCTCTTGCACTAAGGGATTGAGCATACAACCAAAAAGTGCATGGCAACCTCTGCTTCCCTCTACGAAGGGCCTATCTTTTACTTTTATGTATTTACATTCATGCAAGAGTCAAAATCTTTCTCTCGATTCCTTTTTATTTTTCTCTTTTGGAAAGCATCATGTGGTGAGGAAACATCTAGGAACATATATCCATTTGTATATGGGTAGCATGACTTATTATAGTTGACATCACCCTTGAGGTGAATACTCTGGGAGGCGAAATTATAAGCCCCTATCTTTCCATGTGTCCGGTTGAAATGTTTTGCTCATCTGTATGCGGTGAGTGTTATCAACCATAGAAGACTATATGATGGTTGAGTATGTGGATCTCTTACTTAAGACTGTGTCGAATAAGTTGAATTGCAATTGTTTGGTGACTAAGAATATAGGTTGTTGTGTTTCAAGAGAATTCATTGTTTGAACCTTTACATGTGGATGGGTTGCTACTTTAACATGAGAGGTTTTATAAGAAAGAATTGCTGTTATGATGCTAGGAAAAGTGATTGAAATTATCAATGATCAAACTTATGTACTTTTCTAGCATTCACACTACATAAATTATTTCTTTTATAGCTTACCTACTCGAGGACGAGTAGGAATTAAGCTTGGGGATGCTGATACGTATCCAACATATCTATAATTTATGACTTATTCATATTGTTATATTATCATTCTTGGATGTTTTACAATCATTTTATAGCAAGTTTATATCATTTTTTGGGACTACCCTATTGACCAAGTGCTTAGTGCCAGTTGCTGTTTTTTTGCTTGTTTTTTACATCACAGCAAATCAATATCAAACAGAGTCCAAAGACCTCGAAACTTTTTGTGCATTTTTTATGGACCAGAAGACATCAATTGGGCCAGAGCAGCACCTGGGGGTGCCTTGAGGGAGGCACAACCCATCGGGGCACGCCCGATGGGTTATGACCACCTCGGTGGCCTCCCGCACCCCCCCTTCGCCCTATAAATTCTCAAATATTCCAAAAACTCTCAGGGAGAACCTAGGTCGGAAGTTCCGCCGCTGCAAGCCTCTGTAGCCACCGAAAACCAATCGGGAGCCCGTTTCGGCACCCTGCCAGAGGGGGAGATTATCACCGGTGGCCATCCTCATCATCCCGGTGGCCACAACGATGAGGAGGGAGTAGTCCATCCTCGGGGCTGAGGGTTTGTACCAGTAGCTATGTGTTTAATCTCTCTCTCGCGCGCGATCTCGAGATGTCACAATCTTGATATATCATGGGCTTTGTTAACATAGATGGATCATATGATGTTTCTCCCCTCTCTACTTTTGTCGTGATGAATTGAGTCATTACCCTTTGAAGTTTTGTCATGCTGGATTGAATGTTCATATTTGAGAACATATGATGTGTATCTTGCGGTATGAATACTTGAGGTGACAATGGGTTATCATATTGATTCACTTGATGTATGTTATGGCACTCAACTTGCGGATTCCGGCGGTGACATTGGGGTAATCTATGCAAATGGGTTGATACACATTTTTATTATCTTTTCTTCGATAGAAACTTTGGGGTCTCCTTGTAGTTATTTGTGTGGATTGAATATTATGATCATGAAGTTGTTTGATGCATATCATAGAATTAACTCACGGATACTTGTGGTGACATTGGAGTATCTAGGTGACATTAGAGTTGGTTGATGTGTGTCATATGGTGTTATTTTAGTACGAACTCTTGGTTAGATTGATCAGAAAGAATATCTTAATTTTATTTTAGTACGAACTCTAGGATAGATTGATCGGAAAGAATAGCTTTGTGGTGGTTTCATACCCTACAAACAATTTCTATATTTTGTTCTCCGCTAATAGGAACTCTGGAGTGATTCTTTATTGCACTTTGAGGGATAATCATATGATCCAACTATGTTAGCATGGTTGAGAGATTTCACTAGTGAAAGTATGCACCCTAGGCCTCATTTTCCATCATTGTAATGTCGTTTTTGGTCCATTTTATTATTTACTACCTTGCTATTTTTTATTTTTTGCACTACAAAAACTCGTATGTACTATCCATACTACACTTTTATCACCATCTCTTCGCCGAACAAGTGCACCTATACAATTTGCCATTGTATTGGGTGTGTTGGGGACACAAGAGATTTCTCGTATTTGATTGCAGGGTTTCTTGAGAGAGACTATCATCATCCCACTCCTCCCACGGATTGATAAACCTTAGGTCATCCACTTGAGGGAAAATTGCTACTATCCTACAAGACTCTACGCTTGGAGGCCCAACATGAGTCTACAAGCATAAAGTTGCATAGTAGACATCACACCTCTGCTCGGGGACGACATGTTGCTGGAGAGGAGGAGGAGGCGCGCTGTGAGCTACGTCACCGCCTGGGGGAAGCGAACGGGACGGTGCAGGAGCCTCTCCAGCAGCGCTGATGAGCTCACTGATGCGGTCCAGCAAATCCTCGTAGAGGTCATCGGTCGGTCGGTAGCGCAGAAGCTCACGCGCCATGAGCAGTGCCGACTGCGCGGTCGCCGGCCTCTACAGGCGTGGGAGGACAAAGCAGCGGTTGGGGTTAGCGACGGAGTGGCGTGATACATCTCCAATGTATCTATAATTTTTTATTGTTCCATGCTATTATATTATTTATTTTGGATGTTTAATATGCATTTATATGTTATTTTATATATTTTTTGGGACTAACCTATTAACGGAGAGCCCAGTGCTAGTTTCTATTTTTTTTGCATGTTTTAGAGTTTTGCAAAAAAGGAATACCAAACAGAGTCCAAATGGAATGAAACTTTCGCGATGGTCTTTCTTGGACCAGAAGCAAACCAGGAGACTTTGAGATGAAGTCGGAGACTCAACGAGGAGGCCACGAGGGTGGAGAGCACGCCCCCTACCTTGTGGGCCCCTCAGAGCTCTCCTGACCTAGTTCCTTTGCCTATATATACTCTTATACCCCAAAAACATCAGGGGAGCCATGAAAACACTTTTCCATCGCTGCAACCTTCTGTACCTGTGAGATCCCATCTAGGGGCCTTTTTTGGCGTCCTGTCGGAGGGGGATTCGATCATGGAGGGCTTCTACATCAACACCATTACCATTCCAATGAAGCGTGAGTAGTTTACCACAGACCTAGGGGTCCATAGCTAGTAGCTAGATGGCTTCTTATCTCTCTTTGATTCTCAATAACATGTTCTCCTCGATGTTCTTAGATATTTATTTGATGTAATACTCCTTTGTGGTGTGCTTGCCGAGATCCGATGAATTGTGGATTTATGATCAGATTATCTATGACTATTATTTGAGTCTTCTCTGAATTCTTATATGCATGATTTGATATCTTTGCAAGTCTCTTCGAATTATTGGTTTAGTTTGGCCTACTAGATTGGTTTTTTGTGCAATGGGAGAAGTGCTTAGCTTTGGTTTCAATCTTAAGGTGTCCTTTCCCAGTGACAGTAGGGGCAGCAAGGCACGTACTCTATTGGTGCCATCGAGGATAACAAGATGGGTTTTTCATCATATTGCTTGAGTTAATTCCTCTACATCGTGTCATCTTACTTAATGCGTTACTCCGTTCTTTGTCAACTTAATACTCTAGATGCATGTTGGATAGCAGTCGATGTGTGGAGTAATACTAGTAGATGCAGAATCATTTCGGTCTACTTGACATGGATGTGATGCCTATATTCATGATCATTGCCTTAGATATTGTCATAATTATGCGCTCTTCTATCAATTGCTCGGCAGTAATTTGTTACCCACCGTAATATTTGCTATCTTGAGAGAAGCCACTAGTGAAACCTATGGCCCCCGTGTCTATTTTACATCATATTAGTTTCCAACTTGCCAATTTCTGTCGCCATTTCTTTATTTTGCAATATTTTACTTTCCGATCTAGAAACCAAAAGTACCAAAAAAATTACTTTACCATTTATCTATCTCTATCAGATCTCACTTTTGCAAGTAACCATGAAGGGTTTGACAACCGCTTATCGTGTTGGGTGCAAGTTTGTTGATTGTTTGTGCAGGTATTCAATGACTTGTGTGTTGTCTCTTACTGGATCTTGGTTCTCAAACTAAGGAAAATACTTACTCTACTTTGCTGCATCACCATGTCCTCTTCAAGGGAAAAACCAATGCAATCTCAAGAAGTAGCACGAAGAATTTTTGGCGCCGTTGCCGGGGAGATCTACACCAAGTCAAGACATACCAAGTACCCATCATAAACTCTCATCTCTTGCATTATATTATTTGCCATTCGCCTCTCGTTTTCCTCTCCCCCGCCTCTAAAATGATTTTTGAAAAGATTTTCCTCTTCTTTGCCTTTCTCTCGTTCTCTTTCTCCTTCCTTATCTTCTATCCATGACTAGCACTTTTATCCCTCCGTTGTCTCCCAACTTTGAAGTTCTTCACTTCAAGCAGAAACAAGGAGAAAATTTGAAGGATGCTTGGTATAGGATGATAGAATCTTGCACCATTAAAGGGTATTTTAAAATTATACTTCGTAATTTTTATGTTGGATTGACCATGCACCATAGGCAAATCTTGGATTTTGCTGCTAAAGGAAATTTTAACGAAATTGGTCCCAATATTCCTTATGAAATAATAGAAGGAGTAGTTGGAATATCACCTCCACAATCGGGCTTATCTCAAGCTCACGAGGGAACTCAAGTTTTTGAGAAACTATGCGATTCAACAAAAACTTTGCAAAAATCCCTTGAGCCTCTCAAAAATGTCAGTGGGAATATCCATCTTATGAATATGTTGATCACTCTTTGCAATAAATGGTTGGATGCTTTAGACATGAAAATTTCTGAATACGAGGGGAAACACAAAGAACCTCCCAGATTTGAACAAAATTCCCTCAAAAGAATAAAGACTAAAGATGACAATACCTAGATCTATTCGCGTTTTTATGCGTAGCTAAGGGTGTTAAACAATAGCGCTTGTTGGGAGGCAACCTAATTTTATTTTTGTTCTTTGCTTTTTGTTCCTGTTTAGTAATAAATAATTCATCTAGCCTCTGGTTAGATGTGGTTTTACGTTTTAATTAGTGTTTGTGCCAAGTTAAACCTTTAGGATAGCTTACGGTGATAGTTGTGTTGATCCTGCTGAAAATTAGAAACTTTTGCACCCAGGAAAATAGTTTTCATAATTCACAGAAACATGCTTTTGATCTGATTATTTTTTACCTGGATAGGTACACAAATATCTCAGGTTTACCTAACTTTTGAGGATTTTTGGAGTTACAGAAGTATTCGAAAGTTACAGATTGCTACAGACTGTTCTGTTTTTGACAGATTCTGTTTTTTGCGTGTTGTTTGCTTATTTTGATGAATCTATGGGTAGTATCGAGGATTATGAACCATGAAAAAGTTGGTATACACTAGATATTACACCAATATAAATAAAGAATAAGTTTTCAACAGTACCTTAAAGTGTTGATTTATTTTCTTATACTAACGGAGCTCATGGGATTTTCTGTTGAGTTTTGCGTTCTGAAGTTTTCACGTTTTTGGTAAGGATTTGATGGACTATGGAATAAGGAGTGGCAAGAGCCTAAGCTTGGGGATGCCCAAGGCACCCCAAGATAATATTCAAGGACAACCAAAAGCATAATCTTGGGGATGCCCAAGGCACCCCAAGGTAATATTCAAGGACAACCAAAAGCCTAAGCTTGGGGATGCCCCGAAAGGCATCCCCTCTTTCGTCTTCGTCTATCGGTAACTTGAGGCTATATTTTTATTCACCACATGATATGTGTTTTGCTTGTAGCATCTTGTATTATTTGAGTGTTTGCTTTTTAGTTTTCCACAATCATCCTTGATGTACACACCTTTTGGGAAAGACACACATGAATCATGATTTATTAGAATACTCTATGTGCTTCACTTATATCTTTTCAGCTAGGCAATATTGCTCTAGTTCTTCACTTATATCTTTTTAGAGCACGGCGGTGGCTTTATTTTATAGAAATTGATGAACTCTCTTGCTTCACTTATATTATTTTGAGAGTCTTTTAGAACAGCATTGTTGGGGATATAACTACTTGGTATGACCCGCCCAGGGGGGCCGGGTCATGCTACGGGAGACCCAAGATGAAGAAGCCCAACATGTGAAGATGGCGGTTCATAAAGCAAGCTTATTGAAGGCCCAAGACCTGGAGGTGACTTAGGGCCCAAGGGGATGAGCCGCCATATGTTTAACTTGTTATGTAAGGCAAGTTTTGTTAGAAACCGAGCTGGTCACGTTGTGTGAGCCGCCCGGGACCTTGTAAGCCGCCTAGCCTCAACCTGTGTATATAAAGGTGAGACCCGGCGGTGGGTTAACTCAAGAAACAACAGATCGAGAACTAGGTCAATTATTCACTCCCTGGTAATCGAAACCCAAGCAATACAACCTAAAACAGGAGTAGGCTTTTACCTTGTTGAGAAGGGCCGAACCTGGGTAAAACTCGCCATTAGAGCCGCCTTCAGATCAGTCGCGCCTTTGCTGGATTTATGAGTCCGGGTTAGCCTGCACCAGTTCTTCGCCTCCATCTGTTGTCTGGAAATCAGGTGTTTTCTAGTTGATGCCCGTTAAACACTACTTGGGAAAAGCTTAGTAGTGGCACTGGTTTTTTACATACTAGTAGCGCGGGCACCCGTGCTACTGCTAGGGCACTACAACTATTATTTAACAGTAGCGCGTTTCTGAACAAGCGCTGCAGCTAAAATACTTATTAGTAGCGCTGCTTCCTACACCAGCGCTACTACTATCATCACGTAGTAGTAGCGCCCTATTTTCTCCCCACGCTACTACTAGGCAAATAGAAATAAAAAATAATAAAAAGCAGTCAGGTGCAATATTCATGGAAATCAAGACAAGTCCAGTGCAAATAAACTAAGTTCACAGAACCATCTCACAAACATTAACGATAGTACCACATTTAATATAACCACACAATCTCACAAACTCATATAGTAGTCAACAATGCATGGATAGATCATAGTTGATAAGTCTACTAGGTAGTCATACTAGCATATATATGGTTCAACAGCCACACGCATGCATATGAAGTTCTAGATGATGTCGATGACGACCATCATCCTCAAGCCTGGGCGGTGGGTGTTCCTGATAGTAATGAGGATTGCTTGTCCAACATGAAGATTCTTGCCGACGAGGAAGCTCTTCCACCCAACTGAGTTGAAGTGTGTGCGATCGTCCGTGTCCACGCCATACGCACAAGTGGTGATGGAGCCCCTTGCGGTAAGGCATATTCCAGCAGAGCCTTCTTCATCAGGCTTGATACCACAACTCTCAGATAGGCTCTTTGGCAATATCTGAATAAGAAAAACATATCAATTAATAAGTAGCCTCACACATTCTACACGAAGCATATTATCATCGGACTCTACACTAAGCATATATATCATCGGACTCTACACTAAGTATATATATCATCAGACTCTACACTAAGTATAACAATAAAGCATATAAGATTCACTAAGCATATAAGATTCACTAAGCATATAAGATTCACTAAGCATATAAGATTCACTAAGCATATATATCATCGGACTCTACACTAAGTATAACAATAAAGCATATCATCAAATTACTCTAAAAACTACAGTAAATGCAACATACCATCATATGCCGATCCACCATGGTACTTGTCAGGCGGGTCACGAATGGCACCCCGACGAAGTTAGCACGTGGCGGAATGATGTCCCATAGGTTGCACACCTCCTCCTCGCTCAACTTCATTCTTTGAGCTATGATGGCATCACCGAGTGGGTCGCCATCATCCTCATTACTATCAGGAACACCCACTGCCCAGGCTTTCTTGATATAAATCACGGCCAGCTTGGGTCTTTCAGCTCTGAAGGAGAAGCTGATCAACTCACCACCGGTGATACGCATGTTGTCGATGAAACGGACCCATCCATCTCCTCCCACCCACGTCATCTTTCATCCTTTCTCGATCTCCATAGTGTAGGGGACCCCAGGAGCCTCAAAGGTCACAGAGTTTCCAGTCAGATTGTTGAATTTTGACCTCACATTGCATGGGACGATCTATGTACAAAAAGCAAAATGATATATACACTATGCATTAATGCCAATAACACTAAAAACAAAATAGTAGTTACTAGTTTCATATAATTTATTACCGCCGCATGAAGAAAACAAGACTCGAAGTAGATGCCAAACAGCGTGCCAGTTGCAAGGCTGCCGGCGCACCTTGACTTGCACCGTCGACATGGTGGTGGTGGTGGTGGTGGCACCATTTCCCTAAAGCAATATGATTAAAAGATTAGCGATGCAAAAAGTAAACATAAAGTTTTCATAGCTAGAGTTCACATGGCAAGAAAAATAACAACTAAAAAGTAAACATAAAGTTCAGTCTAACAATCATAAAGCTAGCAATCTAGTAAACTAATGTCCCCAACTCTTCAGATGAAGCGTCGTGCGCTATCAGCATGAAATTTGCACTAAACACAAGGTTAAACAATACTCGTAGCTCCATAATCTAGAGATGTACAAACAAATATATGGCAAAACATAACAATACTTTGATCTCATCTCATCTTCGTTAATCACAACAAAGCACACTGAATAAACTACCCCCTTCTTATCAGTAATCCTCAATCTTGGTGATTTCTCACAACAAAGCACACTAAATAAACATGAGCTTGTAGCTTTGTCTCTCACATGAACAACACCTATACAACATCCTATAGAAGGGCACTTGATACAACCCGAACCGAGCACTTACACTCCTATAGAAGCAATATCCATAACATCACATCAGAAAAGTCGAAATCGCCCAACCACAAAGCAAAAAATCAAACATGAGCTAGCCCAATCCATTAATAAGCAAAATACTAGTATGTGATGAACTACTACTCAGTATCGGCCTCATGGCTGCACACAAAATCGACCGACACAAATGCAATACATAAATTACTGCCATGCTAGGAGTAGTTTATGGTAAGGATGAAAAATAAAACATAAATAAGCAAAGACTTTGGCAGGTCAAGTCAAGCAAAATACTGGTACTCCTTCCTATACTACTAGACGCGTCCAAATCCATTCCAGCACTTATTACACCAACCACTCACTCTCTGTTTCTCACTCTCACTCCACTGCTCCCTGCTCTGCTCTGCTCTGCTCTCCACTCCACTCCCCGGCAACTTCATGCCCTGCTGCTCCTCATCTCCGCCTCGCTCGCCGGCAGCACAGCGCAGCCCCTGCCGCCTCCTCCCCTGCCCGTACCGCCGTCGCCTCCCGCACAGTCACCGCACCGTGTTGCCGCCGCCCACAGCAGCAGGTACCCAACACAACCCTCGATGTTTCTTCTCTCACTCTCTCTCTCTCTCCCTCTCTCTCTCTCTCTCTCTCTCTCTCTCTGACCGAGCCCAATACAACCCTCATTTGCGGCAAATCGATTGGAGCCCCTACGACAAACCCTAACCGAGAGATCGAGAGGAGCTACTGTGGAGCGCTAGGGAGGAGGAGATTGAGAGGGGGACTTATGGGGCTGGAGCGTCGGAGGAGGCAAGAGGCGACCGCGCGTGGTGGCAGCGCACGGCACCGTCGATGGGGGTGAGGCGGCCGGGGATGAACCCTAACCGCGGCGGCGTCGTCGTTGGGCGGAGGGGATTGTGTGAGACGAGGGGGTGCGGGGCCGCTCGCGGGCCAGTTTTCTTTAGCGATGGTAGTAGCGCTGGTTGGAGCACCACGCTACTGCTAAGCCCACTAGCTGTAGCGCCCTTTCGGAACAAACGCTACAGCTAAGTGGGCTACAGATGCTGCCCTGAGGCCCATCTAACAGTAGCGCGGCCCAAACAAACAAACGCTGCTGCTATATGTTAGTGGTAGCGTGTTTTCTACAAAGTGCTACTAGTACTGACTAGTTGCGTGGGGTAAAAGAAACTCGCTACTGGTAAACTTCTATCTATAAGCATTTTCCTAGTAGTAAAATCTTGGAATTCAGCTTCATCGTCAATGAGTTCTGACGGGTCAACTTCAGGGGCAAAAGTATGCTTACGTGCTGGCGGGATCAGATCGACAACTTCATAAATCGGAGCCTTCTCTCTTGAGTTCTCCGCTCTATAAGCCGCCTGAAACCATGAGAGGTTAGTTTCTTCGGCCAATTTGGTATCTAATGGGCGCACCTCCCTCGCACATACGGCAAAGTCATATGCAGTGAAGGGTGTCCCATCTTCTTTATAGCTTGGGCTGCCACTGACTATCTCTGCCGGGTCTAGCTCAGGTTGCCATGCTTTTGCACAGTTAAGACAGTAATGGCGCCGGCTCTAGCAGATGATCGTTTGATTTCTCAATCCTTTGAGGCAAGACAGACAGTTGATTCAATACATCTTTGATCAGTGAAGGGGCTCCTTGGTGTGAGTGATGGCAGCAATTGTGCATTGGGTGCCTACATATAACTTTTCCACCAAGGTGTAAGCCACGTTCAGCTTGGCAAGCATGTCTTGCCCAAAATTGGCACGCCTGGGACCTGTAATGTAAAAGCATAACCAGTTAAGTCGCTAGGCGGGTAAAACATTTTGCATTGGAATTCATTGAGATACTTCAAGTTTCTTACCGAAGATAGCACTAGTCATTTGTGAAATATGACGCTTGAAACCGGACAGTTCTGTGGTGACCTCTTTCAAAGTGGCTTCAGCAGACTCTGCCCTTTGCATTAAAGCAACTTTTTCTTCATCCCAGGCCTTTTTATTAGTAGCAAACCCAGATTTCAACTTCTCTAATTCATCAAGGTTGAACTTGAATTTGGCTTTAGCCATCCGGGTCTCTGATTCTTGGAGTTCAAGCCTTCTCTTCAAATCATTGGAGGTTTCCTGCACAAACAAGGTTCAAACAAATCATGTTAATATATACAAGTCCCAAGCCCTTTGCAAGCAACAACACTTGGCACTTGGGGGCTAATGTGTGTGGATGCTCTCTTTTGGTTATTTCATGACCCGGTTCAACTTTGTCAAGTTAAGCCGTCCCATGAGGGCTAGGTGTTGGAATTTTTTCACATATTGAGAGTGAACCGGCTCAGTGTTGTCACCTTGAGCCGGCCTATGAGGGCTAGGACCTGGAAGATTTCTGTTCTATTAATGAGAATGAGCCAGCTATACTTTGTCAAGATAAGCCGGCTCATGGAGGCTACGATTTGAGGCTTTCTTAAGTCTGTTAAATAAAGTTTTCACCATACTGTGATTAATCTATCCTATGGTTCAGACTTGGGGGACTGGATAATATATATTAATAATGGAAGTAAAGGTTTGTACTTCATATTTTTGGTGCATCTGCTTGACGATGACCATCTCAAGATCACGACTGGTATGAACTTGGCTAAGATAGCCAGAGAGGAATTCGCCGACGCCCAACTGCGAATAGTTGGACAGATCAAATTTGACCTTCCGCCTCTGGACAAGTTCCTCCTCGGCAGTATGCTTGGCCAAAACTGTGGGATTCCCCGGCTCTGTGTAGATGGTTCCAGTGACAAGAACATCTTCAGTCTCCTAAGCCGGCTTGGCTGGGCTCGGCGGTTTAGCTCCTGAAGAGTCAACAGTCATAGGATCCACAGGGATCTCTGGTATTTCTGGTGGTACTTCGTCATCAATGTTTGCAGTATTTTGAATTGAAGCCTCAGATCCTGGCGGTTTGTTCTCTAGTTCAGGAACCTGGGGGTCTTTGGTTGGCTTGACTATTTTGGCTTTCTTACTTGTCTTAGCCTTGCCACTGAAAGAAATAAGAAGGTCAATATGAAGTGTTGACAAGGTTCAAACGATGAAGTTAAAAATCATTACCTAGGGGCACTCTTGAAAGCCGGCAGCTGAGTCTCGTTTGAATTGCCAGATGAGGAATTCGAGGTTCCCTGATAGTTTGAGTTGGAAAGATTAAGTGGATAGCGAATAAGACCTGCCTTGGGATAAGAAGAGTTTGAAGTTTGAGGCACCTCTTTCCGACGCTTGCGAGTTGGAGTGTTGGGTAAGCTAGAGGATAACTCTCCGCCCCCACTATTCCGGGTCTGGTGCCGGGTCTCATGTTGCTGTTGCTTCAAAAGAAATTTTGGATCCAAGTACGCTAAAGGATGTGAAAATCTTACTTTCTAGGTCATACGTTGAATTTTTTGTGTTGTCAAAGGCTTTGAACCAGAGGAAATGATAGTTACCTCATCATCATCTGCCTGGCTGGCCTTCGTATCATCCTGACAGAAGTCAGTTTCAATAAGATGTACAAAGAATGAGCCAAGCGAATCAAGTTCTACCTCTGACTCATCATCATCATCAAGATCAAAGAGTTCTAATGCATTAGTTTTCTCCTTGTGCTTTTTGGAGGCCTTGGTCTTGGTCAAGGGCTTTTTAGCCGCCTTTTCCTTTTCTTGGTATTTCTTTTTCCAGAAGGCAGAGTCGGCCTATGCGGATCAAAGCAAAAATAAGAGATTAGAAAGGCTTCAGCCTGTTTTACTGCAGCTCTCTAAGGATTCCCCAATCAAGCTCTTGGTAATGTCATTGATGCCTTTGTTATCCAAACGCACTAAGTTGTGGCGCAATGGATCCTTGGTGTCACCGGTGTATGTGCACATTAACCCGGGTCGGTGGATTAAGGGTATAGTCCTCCATGTGACCCAACAACGGACTAGGTCAACGCTGGTCAATCCGTTGGCAAGCAAGGCCCTTATCTTGGAGAAAGTGACTCTATACTTGGCTCGTTCAGCGGTCGTGAGCCAGCCTGGAAGGGGATGCATTGGGCTAAGCCGGTCCTCGCGGAAACCGGACAGAGGGTTCTCATCAGGTGGATAAGTGTCCTAGCAGTACAACCAAGTTTGGTTCCAGTCTTTGGAATGACTGGGAAGCTTGGCCATAGGGAAAACAGCATCTCTTCAACGCTGAATCGAAATCCCACCAAGTTCTAAGCTGGGACCATCTATGAACTCATTCTGGTGGTTCAAATAAAAATACTCCCTGAAGAGGTCAACGTTGGGTTCTTCTTGAAGGTACACTTTTGTGACACTCCAAAATTTTAATTTGGTTTTCATCAAAAACTTTGTTGGATTTTAAAAGAGGGCATTTAAAATTTCTTTTCCAGAAATCCTTCCTCTTAAAAACTTCCTTTCCTTTGGCAAGGATTTACTTTTCCCTTTCAAATTTGGTGTTGAATTTTTGGAAGCTTTTCCTTCTGGTTGTTACCCTCTCAAACTTATTTATTTTCATATAAAAAAAGAAACCCTAGGAGTTTTGGGACTTCTTTCTTTTTGAAACCACCCATGGTTTTACCATGTCTCCTATAGTAAATCTTCTCAAAACCCCTCCCTCCACCTTTGAGCAATTTAAATCCTCTGTCTCAACAAGTCCAAACAAGTTTTGGATTTTATTTCAATTATTTTATCTCCCAAAACTTTTCTGCCATTTATTTTGAGCCTAAGTAATTTTCAAAGCAAGTACCACTTTGCCTTTGAGTTTTTGTCCCAAACCAACTTCCCTGGATTGTCTTTAGTACCCACAACCTAGAACCATCTTGATCCACTCTTCTTCTTTTCAAATATTTCAAATTTCACTCACTGCAAGTTTGGACGAGATTTGCCAAATTTGGTGAAATTCATATCTACACTCCTCCAAAAATTCCACCAAAAATCATGCAGCCTACTAGAGCAATGAGTAGCCACTCCAACAAGTTTCAGCTCAAGGAAAAATCCCTAGATGCCAAAAGCATTCTGTGTAACACCTGAGCTGCACTGTTCTTTGCATTTTCAGTAAAGTTCAGTAAAATTCAGTTTTACAGTGTCGTTTTCTTCAGAGTTCAGTCACAAGCTCACAATGCGCTTGGCTCGATGCTCGCAGCCCCTCCCTCTTGTCCGGAGCTTCACACGCGTGCGTGGAGCCTTCCTGGCGTCGGTGGCGCGCTGGCCCGCCCTCGCCGGCGTCTTCTGAGGCGTCGGGACCTCCCAAAGGCACACCATGGCAGAACGCCGTTCAGCGCCGCCCAAAGCCCCCTGGCTCTCCGCGTGGCCTCATGCATGCCAGCGCACGCCCATGGCCATCTCCGGCGCCCAAACCTCGTCCGTAGCCCTCTCTCACACCCAGTACTCTACCCCCCTCCTCAATTTGGCCTTTGCAGTCCTCTCCGACGAGCTCCATCTACGCCCGAACCACCGTCCACCGGAGTTGAGACCGCCGTCGACGTGGTGCTCCCCGGCGACCAACACCACCACCCACCGTTGCGGAAGGACACGGTGAGCACGTTGGTAACCTCCAATCCCCTTACCTCGCCGTGGATCGCCGCCGGCGACCACCGCAGCCCTCGGGCGCCGACGAGCCTCGTGCCTCCCATTTGAAAGTTTAAACATGACAAGTGGGACCCGCTGTCAGCCTCTCTGTCCTTTCTAAATGAAGCGTTTTTGGAAAGCGCCTTCTGCCAAATGCGCTTTCCCTTTGGGCTGGCGTAGTTTCTGCCGAAGCGTTTTCTGTTTTTATAAACTAGCCCCTGGAAACTTTCTGTTTCATTACAGATGAGTCCCTGGATTAAAACCCTTATAACTTTTAAACAGAAAGGTATTTTTGATTGATTCTTTTTCTGTTCTCTTTAAAATTTTGTCTAGTTTTTTATCAGATTTATTTGAAAAATATTTGGAATACCTTTTGTGCACCCCTTGGTATTTACGATAGCGCATATATTTTCTTTATACCGTAGATACCGAAGGAGGTGACGGAGCCGTGAACTTCACCGAGCTAGGCTCCGACTACTCTGAACCAGGCAAGCATGTTTGAACTTTTGATATGATGAGTGTCTTGGCATGTTTTGCATTTAGTTAGTTTCATGGCATGTTGATGAGCATACCGATGAACGTTATTTTATGCAATGTTGAGGTAAGTGAGTTCGATGATCCATAAGTGGATGGATGTAAGTATGAATGGCCATGTGTTGGCATGAGGATGGGTAAGATGGCAGTGTCGTAGCATGCCAGTCTTATGCCAGACTATATGACTTCAGTGTCAAACCGTATCGGTCCAGTTCCTCTCATTTCCTTCCCTGTACTACCACATGTTTTCCAGAAGGAATATGGTTTAGTAAGTTGCAAACCGCTTTCCTGGTACACACCAAAAGGAGAGGCCGGGATGATGGTTCCATGGCCCTGGATTAAAGCCAGTCATCCGGTCAGGGGGCATGGGTGTTTCCGGTTGGGACCGAGAGGGGGGCACCCCTTAGAGCGCGCATATATAAATTTGATCCCATGCTATTCGAGATTGTGATCTCCCCGTCTCAAAAGTTTTTCTTGGACGATGTCTAGGGTGAGTCCTGGCATCGAGAGGTAGGATGGGTGTGTACTGGATAGTTGTGTTTTCTTCCAAAAAACCGTAAACGGAACTAGTCCTTCGTGACTACGGAAATCCGTTGGCTGTGGGAAAATTTTTGTACAAACTCTGCAGAGTCATACATTCCTTGAATCAACTATTCCATGTCCAAATTCGTATTATCTTGTCCTAATAGTATCAGTTTGATGACAAAGACTCCGGTGAATGCCATGAGTGCTAAGTCCGGTTAAATGTTATTCCTGTGGGTGGACTAACCTGTTTATTATCATGAATTGAATATTTATTATGAGTATTATTTACTTGTGAATAAATCCCTTTCTGTGATGTCGCCCCGACGTCCGACTGTGGCATTTCTTTTAAAGCCCTTTCTGTGATGTCGCCCCGACGTCGAACTGTGGCATTTCTTTTAAAGCCCTTTCTGTGATGTCGCCCCGACGTCCGACTGTGGCATTTCTTTTAAAGCCCTCTCTGTGATGTCGCCCCGACGTCCGACTGTGGCATTTCTTTTAAAGCCCTTTCTGTGATGTCGCCCCGACGTCCGACTGTGGCATTTCTTTTAAAGCCCTTTATGTGGTGTCGCTAAGACGCCCGACTGTGGCATGATTTTCTCCTTTATTTATTTGTTCACCTTTCGAGGCGTCGCTTCAAACACCCGATCGGTTTCCATTTATATTTCTGTCGGGATTTCAGGTGGACTACCGCCGATTCCCTCTTTGCTTACCTTGCCTACTAATACTTTAAATGTACATTGGTGAATTAATCATGACGAATTCATGCATGCATTTGTTATATCTTACGTCCGAACTGTCTTGCGAGTACTTTCAAAGTACTCACTGGCTTGTTGATTTGGCCAGATGCTGACGAAGGCGATCTCATGGATGAAGAGTTCGATAGCGAGTCCGACGCCTAGAGGAATCCCAGTCAGTCTCGTGCGACCCTGGATTTCGTCACTGTATTATATCCGCTTCCGCAACCCGAATAAATTTATCGAGCCTCACCTCGACGCTCGATGAGATGCCAGTTTGAGAGTCGTGTTATCACACTCCCCACTGTGTTATTCCACCATCACTTTATCCTCGAGTCAGTATGTATAATTATTGGCACGCTTGTAATAATTTGTTGAGCAGCCCTAGCTCAACCCTATAATATATCCTATGCTACTGGCTTATTGTATCAAGAATTTGTCTACCAGTGAGGAGGATTTCTCTCATACTGGACTCAAAAGATTGGTTTCTCAATAAATATTTTTATTGGAAGACCGGTCGTGACAAGCTTGGTACTAGAGCCAGGCTGACTGTAGGAAGCCACTAGGTGCGATCGCTAATTGTTTATTAGCATGATAGAGCTAATCTATATTTTTGCAATTGTAGTCATTTTCTGACTGTCAGCATAAATTTATGATCTGACCATTCAGAATTTTTGCTTACCTTTGTAGATGGCCGACAACAGCTGCGAGTCTCAGACCTTCGCCAACGTGCCCGATGGGTTCGTCAAGCTTCTCTCCTTCATCGTTCAGGTCGCGATGGGGCCGTCTGTGTGCCCAGTCTTCACACTCTACCAACACAAGGTCAACGACAGTCTGACCATGCACCAGGCCACGATGCAGTTCAGGGGAGGGCGTGGTGAGTTACGCCGCTTCCGGTTCGTGGGAAGAGCCATGCCTACGGAGAGGCATGCTATGCAGATGGCAGCCCGTGAGGCGATAGCTCGCCTCAGGGATGTCCTTCCCGCGATGAAGACTCGTCGCTACCGCTATCTTCCATGCCATGTGCCTTACACCTGTCACTACGCATTCTCCTGCCCTAGAGGAGAACGAGATGAGGCTTTTGAGATGCTTATTGAGTATCTCCGGGCTCTGGAGGCAGCCTTTGACAACCTGGTGGACGACTTCGTAGCTGCCCGCATGGACTCAGTCCATGGCTGTGCCGCCAACAGGAGGGAGCTCCTGCCCACCGCACCGCCACTGACTTTTGTCTCGTCATCAGCATCTTATGCACCTACTCGTCGCCTGCCTACCACCGAAGAGTTCAACCAGGCCATTGCGCCCACTCCAGCGCGCACTGCACCACCCGTTGTGCCTACTCCTATTCGTGTTGCTCCGCCCCTGGCACTCACTCCATCTACTCGACACAGCTCTTCACGTCTGGAGCCTATTAGTGAGGAGGAGGTCGAGTCCCCAGCCTCACTGCGCCTCACCCTTGGCAGGGCCAAGGAGATCGTCAACATGTCTGGCTGAGTGCGCTTGCCTGTCATGCGATGTACCGCTTTGTAAGATATGTACATAGGTTGTGAGGAATAGCCTGTTTGCGCATCATGTAGGAACTGGAGAAGTGCACTAGCCTAAATAACATGTCAGGATTATGTACGCATATCCTGAGTGATGTATTGTATAATTATCGCCCGCGTGTAAGATATGTAATGAGCAGTCCTTCTTCGTGCGCAATTCGATTTGTTTTCTTAAGTGATCTTGGTTATTTAAATTAATTGCCATCCTTGTGCAATTTTGGATTTGTTTTTGCGACCATCTTCGCTTTTCTTATGAGTTTTACAAAATATATCCCCAGAGTGAAAAATGTCTCGTCCTTGGACTCACTCCATGCCTACTCCGCCAGAGGAAGATTATGACACTCAACCAGGCAACAATTTCACACAAGGGCAGTCGAGTCAACAGAACAGTGAAACGGCACTTTCCCAAATGTGCCGCCTTTATGAACAGAGTCAGCAAGAACATCGTGAAATGATGAACCAAGTCATCAACATGGGGAATCACCATGGACAGTATCAACAGCAATCCAAGTTATCTGAGCTTCAGAAGACACGTCCCCAAACATTTTCTCACACTGACAAACCTCTTGAAGCCGAGGACTGGCTTCGAGATATGGAGAGGAAATTAATTATTGCAAAATGTTCAGACCTCGAAAAGGTATTGTATGCTCCGCACTATCTCACAGGAGAAGCCGCATCGTGGTGGGAGAATTTTCTGCACATGCATCCCAACGAAAATGACATAACCCGGGATGATTTCAAGGAAGGTTTCTGTGGTGCACACATTCCTAAGAGTATTATGAAAATCAAGAAGAGAGAGTTCGATGACCTCAAACAAAGGAACATGACAGTGTCAGATTACAACAGTCAATTTACCCTATTGTCCCGCTACACCAATGAAGAGCGTATGACTGAAATCAAGAAGATGGAGAAATTCCTTGACGGTCTAGCGCCCGCGCTTAAATGCCAACTGGTCGTGCACACTTTTCCTGATTTTAAAACACTGGTGGACAAAGCCATTACTCTGGAAAATGAGAGACGCAGTCTGGAAGATATCCGCAAGCGAAAAAGGGACCAGACTAACCATGCTCGCAATCACCGAAGCAAGATAGATTTTCAAAAGGGTGGGACGCACAAATCCTCATCCAATGTCTCACGCCCAATCAAGAATTTTCATGCAAGGGACAAGGAGTTCACATATCGCCCCGGCGTTACTTGTTACGCCTGTGGAGAGGAAGGACACTATGCCAAACAGTGCCCCAAGCCAAGGAACTCAACCCCAAAGCCGAACAACGGCGGCAATAATTCAGCGCCCAAGCGAAACAATTTCAATCCCAACAATAACCACAGGAAGGGTCATCTGAACCACGTAACCAAAGAGGAGGCACAAAATGCTCCGGATATCGTACTCGGTACGTTTCCTGTCAACACAATACCTGCAATGGTTTTGTTTGATTCTGGAGCTTCTCACTCTTTCATTTCGAAAAGTTTTGCTTTGCAAAATAATTTTTCGATGCTTCCTTTGGAGAAATCCATAATCATCAAGTCCCCTGGGATTCAGCAAGTTACTCAGAATTACTGTCAGAATGTGGTCATTGAGTTCGAAAGTTTGGAGTTTCACGCAAATCTTATTGTATTGGAAAATAAAGGACTGGATGTCATCCTAGGGATGGACTGGCTAACCACCAACAAGGGTTTTATCGACTGTTTCAACAGGACCGTAATTCTCACACACCACCAAGGGAAGACAATAAGAGTGTCAGCCAAGGAGGGAAAGGTACCCCGGCAACCGAGATTAAATAAGGTGGACGTTTCTGAGCTAAACAAGGTTCCAGTAGTGTGTGAATTTCCAGATGTATTCCCTGAAGAGCTACCAGGCATGCCACCAGACCGAGAGATAGAATTCAACATTGAGCTCGCACCAGGAACCACCCCCATATACAAGAAACCGTACCGAATGGCACCATCCGAATTAGTTGAGTTGGAGAAACAAATAAAGGAATTGCTAAACAAAGGATACATTCGAGCAAGCTCCTCACCTTGGGGATCACCAATTTTATTTGCCAAAAAGAAGGATGGAACGCTGAGATTGTGTATTGACTATCGAGCACTTAACATGGTCACAGTCAAAAACAAATACCCGATGCCAAGGATAAACGATTTGTTTGATCAACTCGCTCAGGCCAAGGTATTCTCAAAAATTGACTTAAGGTCAGGATACCATCAATTGAAGGTACGAATGGAAGATATCCCCAAAACAGCCTTCACCTCCAGATATGGACTGTACGAGTTCACAGTGATGCCATTTGGATTAACTAACGCCCCAGCATATTTTGTTCACCTCATGAACAAAGTATTTATGAAGTTTATGGACAAGTTTGTCGTGGTATTCATCGACGATATTCTGGTATACTCCAAGACACCAGAAGAGCATGCAGAACATCTCAGGATTGTGCTAGGAGAGCTCAGAAAACACCAATTGTATGCCAAGTTCAGCAAGTGCGAATTTTGGCTAAGACAAGTAGGCTTTCTAGGCCATGTACTGACCCAAGACGGTATCGCAGTGGACCCAGAGAAGGTCAAGGCCATACTTGGCTGGAAGTCACCAGCCAGCGTAACAGACATATGGAGTTTCTTGGGAATGGCAGGATATTACCGCAGATTTATTGAAGGATTCTCCACCATAGCCAAGCCTATGACACAGTTCCTCAAGAAAGATAAGAAGTTTGAATGGACAGAAGCCTGCGAGAAAAGTTTCCAAGAGCTAAAGCGGAAGTTAACGACAACACCGGTATTAATTGTACCCGACATACACAAGAATTTTGAAGTATATTGTGACGCGTCCAGAAAGGGTCTCGGATGCGTGTTGATGCAGGAAGGCAAGGTTGTCGCCTACGCTTCAAGGCAACTTCGCAAGCATGAGGAAAATTATCCCACTCATACTTGGGAATCGATGTGAAATATATACGGATCACAATAGTCTCAAATATATTTTCACGCAGCCAGAACTAAATTTACGGCAACGACGCTGGCTAGAATTGGTAAAGGATTATGATGTTGGTATCCATTACCATCCAGGAAAAGCAAATGCAGTGGCCGATGCTCTTAGTCGGAACCCCAGCTCCGACGAAAACAATCTGCACAGCTTGAGGCCCGAATTCCAACAAGAATTTGCCAAGCTCAACTTGATAATGGTAGCAGAAGGCACCATATCAAACTTGGAAATACAACCCGACCTTGTGGGGAAAATTAAAGGAGCTCAGCCCGGTCACACCAGCATCGAAGGCATCAAAAGAAAGTTGAGTATGGGCAAGGCCTCGGAATTCGTCATAGACAATGAAGGAATATTATGGTACGGAGAAAGGCTCTGCGTGCCAAACATAGAAGACCTTAAACAACAAATTTTAGCTAAAGCCCACACCGCCCCGTACTCGATCCACCCTGGAGGAACCAAAATGTATAAAGATATTCAGGAAAGATTTTGGTGGCACGGTATGAAGAGGGACATAGCCACCTTCATTGCATGTTGCGACTCATGTCAACGCATAAAAGCTGAGCATCAAAGACCAGCCGGACTACTGCAACCGAACAAAATACCTGAGTGGAAATGGGATGAAATAGGGATGGATTTCATTGTCGGACTACCTCGGTCACGACACGGGAATGATGCCATATGGGTCATCACTGACAGGTTAACCAAAGTGGCACACTTTATTCCAATAAAGACGACCCACACCACTCAGAGGCTTGCCAGGATTTATCTTTCCCGCATAGTTTGTCTGCACGGTGTCCCGAAGACTATAATATCCGATAGAGGCACTCAGTTCGTCTCAAGATTTTGGGAGCATTTACAACAGGCTCTGGGAACCCAACTAGCCTTCAGTACCGCATACCACCCACAGACTGATGGACAAACCGAATGCGTAAACCAGGTTTTAGAAGACATGCTGAGAGCATGTGTCCTCACATATGGAACCAGTTGGGAAGAAAGCCTGCCATACGCCGAGTTCGCGTACAACAATAGCTACCAGGCCAGCCTACAAATGGCACCATTTGAGGCTTTATACGGACGAAGATGTCATACCCCGTTAAATTGTCAGAGACCGGAGACAGCCGCATCTTCGGACCAGACATGCTCAGAGAAGCCGAGGAAAAGGTCAAGCTAATCAAAGACCGACTTAAGACCGCTCAAAGTCGACAGAAGAGTTATTATGATCAGAAACATCGTAGGGTCAGCTTCGATCCCGGTGAGTTCGTATACCTGAGAGTATCCCCTATGAGAGGATTGCAACGATTCAAGATTAAAGGGAAGCTAGCACCAAGATTCATCGGACCTTTCTGTATAAGGGCATGAAGAGGCACGGTAGCCTACCAGCTAGACTTACCCGAGGAATTATCCGATGTCCACGACGTGTTCCATGTCTCGCAATTGATGAAGTGCGTAAGCAACCCAGAGAAACAAGTATCCCATGAAAACATTGACGTGCAGCCAGACCTCACTTATCGGGAACGTCCCGTAAGAATATTAGAGGAGTCTGAAAGGAGGACCCGACAGAAGACCATCAAGTTTTTCAAAGTCCAGTGGAGCAATCACACCGACAGTGAAGCAACTTGGGAAAGAGAGGATTTTCTTCGGACAGAGCATCCACACTTATTTAAGGATCAGCTGAAATCTCGGGGACGAGATTTTTCCTAAGGGGGTAGGTGTTGTGACACTCCAAAATTTTAATTTGGTTTTCATCAAAAACTTTGTTGGATTTTAAAAGAGGGCATTTAAAATTTCTTTTCCAGAAATCCTTCCTCTTAAAAACTTCCTTTCCTTTGGCAAGGATTTTCTTTTCCCTTTCAAATTTGGTGTTGAATTTTTGGAAGCTTTTCCTTTTGGTTGTTACCCTCTCAAACTTATTTATTTTCATTTAAAAAAAAGAAACCCTAGGAGTTTTGGGACTTCTTTCTTTTTGAAACCACCCATGGTTTTACCATGTCTCCTATAGTAAATCTTCTCAAAACCCCTCCCTCCACCTTTGAGCAATTTAAATCCTCTGTCTCAACAAGTCCAAACAAGTTTTGGATTTTATTTCAATTATTTTATCTCCCAAAACTTTTCTGCCATTTATTTTGAGCCTAAGTAATTTTCAAAGCAAGTACCACTTTGCCTTTGAGTTTTTGTCCCAAACCAACTTCCCTGGATTGTCTTTAGTACCCACAACCTAGAACCATATTCATCCACTCTTCTTCTTTACAAATATTTCAAATTTCACTCACTGCAAGTTTGGACCAGATTTGCCAAATTTGGTGAAATTCATATCTACACTCCTCCAAAAATTCCACCAAAAATCATGCAGCCTACTAGAGCAATGAGTAGCCACTCCACCAAGTTTCAGCTCAAGGAAAAATCCCTAGATGCCAAAAGCATTCTGTCGAACACCTGAGCTGCACTGTTCTTTGCATTTTCAGTAAAGTTCAGTAAAATTCAGTTTTACAGTGTCGTTTTCTTCAGAGTTCAGTCACAAGCTCACAGTGTGCTTGGCGCGATGCTCGCAGCCCCTCCCTCTTGTCTGGAGCTTCACACGCGTGCGTGGAGCCTTCCTGGCGTCGGTGGCGCGCTGGCCCGCCCTCGCCGGCGTCTTCTGAGGTGTCGGGACCTCCCGTGGCGGCCGACAGAAGGCACACCACGGCAGAACACCGTTCAACACCGCCCAAAGCCCCCTGGCTCTCCGCGTGGCCTCATGCATGCCAGCGCACGCCTGTGGCACCATCACCGTGGCCCGGCAAGCACGGAACGTGCTCCCTGCCGCCGACAGGCCGTGCCACCCCCGTTCCGTGGAGCTCGACCCAAACACCCAAACCCCGGCCAGTTTAGAACCTAAACGGACCCATTGAACCCCACGACGGCGCTCGACCCCTAATCCTCCCCGACCAATGCCCTGCGCCGCCGTAAGCTTCGCCGGAGAACCCCGTTCTCGGCCACCGCCTCGAATCGCCTATAAAAAGGAACCCGAGCTTGCCCTCGAGCACGCACCTTCACTGCACCTCCCCAGGACCCTGCCAAGCCACCTGGAGGACCTCGAGGAGGTCTCCTTCTCCAACTCCGGCCGCCTTGCTCCGCCTCGGCCTCCAGCTTGATTCACTCCGGTGAGGCCATCTTCGGCGCCCAAACCTCGTCCGTAGCCCTCTCTCACACCCAGTACTCTAACCCCCTCATCAATTTGGCCTTTGCAGCCCTCTCCGACGAGTTCCATCCACGCCCGAACCACCGTCCACCGGAGTTGAGACCGCCGTCGACGTGGTGCTCCCCGGCGACCAACACCACCACCCACCGTTGCGGAAGGACACGGTGAGCATGTTGGTAACCTCTGATCCCCTTACCTCGCCGTGGATCGCCGCCGGCGACCACCGCAGCCCTCAGGCGCCGACGAGCCTCGTGCCTCCCATTTGAAAGTTTAAACATGACAAGTGGGACCCGCTGTCAGCCTCTCTGTCCTTTCTAAACGAAGCGTTTTCTGAAAACGCCTTCTGCCAAATGCGCTTTCCCTTTGGGCTGGCGTAGTTTCTGCCGAAGCGTTTTCTGTTTTTATAAACTAGCCCCTGGAAACTTTCTGTTTCATTACAGATGAGTCCCTGGATTAAAACCCTTATAACTTTTAAACAGAAAGGTATTTTTGATTGAATCTTTTTCTGTTCTCTTTAAAATTTTGTCTAGTTTTTTATCAGATTTATTTGAAAAATATTTGGAATACCTTTTGTGCACCCCTTGGTATTTACGATAGCGCATATATTTTCTTTATACCGTAGATACCGAAGGAGGTGACGGAGCCGCGAACTTCACCGAGCTAGGCTCCGACTACTCTGAACTAGGCAAGCATGTTTGAACTTTTGATATGACGAGTGTCTTGGCATGTTTTAAATTTAGTTAGTTTCATGGCATGTTGATGAGCATACCGATGAACGTTATTTTATGCAATGTTGAGGTAAGTGAGTTCGATGATACATAAGTGGATGGATGTGAGTATGAATGGCCATGTGTTGGCATGAGGATGGGTAAGATGGCAGTGTCGTAGCATGCCAGTCTTATGCCAGACTATATGACTTCAGTGTCAAACTGTATCGGTCCAGTTCCTCTCATTTCCTTCCCTGTACTACCACATGTTTTCCGCAAGGAATATGGTTTAGTAAGTTGCAAACCGCTTTCCTGGTACACACCAAAAGGAGAGGCCGGGATGATGGTTCCATGGCCCTGGATTAAAGCCAGTCATCCGGTCAGGGGGCATGGGTGTTTCCGGTTGGGACCGAGAGGGGGGCACCCCTTAGAGCGCGCGTATATAAATTTGATCCCATGCTATTCGAGATTGTGATCTCCCCGTCTCAAAAGTTTTTCTTGGACGATGTCTAGGGTGAGTCCTGGCATCAAGAGGTAGGATGGGTGTGTACTGGATAGTTGTGTTTTCTTCCGAAAAACCGTAAACGGAACTAGTCCTTCGTGACTACGGAAATCCGTTGGCTGTGGGAAAATTTTTGTACAAACTCTGCAGAGTCATACATTCCTTGAATCAACTATTCCATGTCCAAATTCGTATTATCTTGTCCTAACAGTATCAGTTTGATGACAGAGACTCCGGTGAATCCCATGAGTGCTAAGTCCGGTTAAATGTTATTCCTGTGGGTGGACTAACCTGTTTATTATCATGAATTGAATATTTATTATGAGTATTATTTACTTGTGAATAAATCCCTTTCTGTGATGTCGCCCCGATGTCCGACTGTGGCATTTCTTTTAAAGCCCTTTCTGTGATGTCGCCCCGACGTCCGACTGTGGCATTTCTTTTAAAGCCCTTTCTGTGATGTCGCCCCGACGTCCGACTGTGGCATTTCTTTTAAAGCCCTTTATGTGGTGTCGCTAAGACGCCCGACTGTGGCATGATTTTCTCCTTTATTTATTTGTTCACCTTTCGAGGCGTCGCTTCAAACACCCGATCGGTTTCCATTTATATTTCTGTCGGGATTTCAGGTGGACTACCGCCGATTCCCTCTTTGCTTACCTTGCCTACTAATACTTTAAATGTACATTGGTGAATTAATCATGACGAATTCATGCATGCATTTGTTATATCTTACGTCCGAACTGTCTTGCGAGTACTTTCAAAGTACTCACTGGCTTGTTGATTTGGCCAGATGCTGACGAAGGCGATCTCATGGATGAAGAGTTCGATAGCGAGTCCGACGCCTAGAGGAATCCCAGTCAGTCTCGTGCGACCCTGGATTTCGTCACTGTATTATATCCGCTTCCGCAACCCGAATAAATTTATCGAGCCTCACCTCGACGCTCGATGAGATGCCAGTTTGAGAGTCGTGTTATCACACTCCCCACTGTGTTATTCCACCATCACTTTATCCTCGAGTTAGTAGTATGCCACCACACCATTGTGTTATATCCGCCATTATGTATAATTATTGGCGCGCTTGTAATAATTTGTTGAGCAGCCCTAGCTCAACCCTGTAATATATCCTATGCTACTGGCTTATTGTATCAAGAATTTGTCTACCAGTGAGGAGGATTTCTCTCATACTGGACTCAAAAGATTGGTTTCTCAATAAATATTTTTATTGGAAGACCGGTCGTGACAACTTTGCAAAAAACTTGGAAGTTATAGATGTTAGACACGGAATTGGGTCCAATGTCTTGAGGATGAAGCTGAAAGAAATGTTGCACATCGCGAAAGAATTTCAACCCAGGTGGGGAGAAGCCCCGGTTTATATGGTCAGCAAAAACTATGACCTCATTTTCCTTAGATTGAGGTTTGGCTACACCCGGTTCTGGGGCACGCCAGTGGATGATCTCTTTGGCAGCTATGATGCCAGTTTCAACATACTCCATGAGTGTCTGCTCCGTTACAATGGAGGGAACCGAGTTGCAGGAGGTGACAATATTGTTCATTTTTGGCCTAAAAAGGGATATAACAGCGAATGATAAGCCGCCCAATTCAGATGAAGAATTATTATGGAAAGTGAAAAAGCATTTTAAGCCGGCAAGGTGTGGCTGGGTCTTGATAACATTGATGAACATTGGCGGTTTAAAAAGAATTCAGATTTAAGCCGGCCAGCATCTGGCGGCTTACAGGATTGCTACTTAAACCGCCATGGAGGGCTAATGGTTATGAGCATATGAGTAAAAATTTTGCTAAGTGTTGAGAAAACAGGTTTTACATATCAGTTCCTTTGCTTTGGATCTACAACAATTCAGAAGAAAGAAAATAAATGGTAAACCTAATGTTACAACAGCGGAAGTATTCGCGTGTTCAGATGGGATCTTATACAGAGAAAGCGTTTCCCATGATTGAAAAGGGGGCTGAAACTACTACTGCATAATGTCAGTACCGTACTCGGATCAAAGTACAGGATTTGGGAGAGGAAGATAAATAACAGTGATGAACTTCGATGAACTAGGGCAAACCCTAATGGAGATATGACACAAGGGAGTCAGAGTACTTACTGATGCTATTGAAGTAGCGGAAGAGCGCGGTGATCTCTAGATGCGTTTAGGGTGATGCAGCGACTGGAGTTGATGACGCTTGAGATGGAGGCGAAACTCGAGCGGTGCAGGAGCAGCGCGAGAAGGAAGAAGACGTGAAGGCAGGGTGGCAAGTAGAAAGGAGGACCCCTTGCCCCTATTTATAAGGATATAGATAAATGGCATGTGCGGGAATCAAGGAGACCAAAAAATGATTATGTGGCTATGTGGACACCTCGATTTTTGGAAGGTATATCAAGATAAAACAATCCGTTGAGATATCATGGGCTTTGTGCGGAATTAATGCGCAATGATGTCATGTTGGGTTAACACATTTCTGAAATTTGACGTCATGGCGGGGAGTGTCTAGGAATTGAGAGGTGAAGATTCTTCTAAGACAAGTACAGAAGATTGATGTGAACAAGTTGAAATCAACCTGGGGCCTAATGTTGGGGATATAACTACTAGGTATTTCCAGCCCAGGGGGGCCGGGTCATGCTACGGGCGACCCAAGATGAAGAAGGCCAAGATGTGAAGATGGCGGTTCATAAAGCAAGCTTATTGAAGGCCCAAGACCCGGAGGCGACTTAGGGCCCAAGGGGATGAGCCGCCATATGTTTAACTTGTTATGTAAGGCAAGTGTTGTTAGAAACCGAGATGGTCAGGTTTTGTAAGCCGGCCAGGACTCTGTAAGCCACCTGGCCTCAACCTGTGTATATAAAGGTGAGACCTGGCAGCGGGTTAACTCAAGAAACAACAGATCGAGAACTAGGTCATGCGTATTCGCTCCCTGGTAATCGAAACCCAAGCAATACAACCTAAAGCAGGAGTAGGCTTTTACCTTGTTGAGAGGGGCCGAACCTGGGTAAAACTCTATGTGTCCTTTGTCCCGTTTAACCCCTTCAAGCTAACCTAGCGGCGATGGCTCCGCACCTAAGTCCTCTTGCTAGGGCATCTGCCATGTTAAGTCCATGACAAGCATGGTAATTTGCTTTCCTTATAAAATTTAGTCCTAATATGATTGACATCCAAGAGGTATATAATAAAAACTTTCATATAAATTGCATTGAATACTATGAGAAGTTTGATTCTTTATGATTGTTTTGAGATATGAAGATGATGATATTAGAGTCATGCTAGTGGAGTAATTGTGAATTTGAAAAATACTTGTGTTGAGGTTTGTGAGTCCCGTAGCATGCACGTATGGAGAACCGTTATGTAACAAAGTTGGAGCATGAAGTATTTATTGATTGTCTTCCTTATGAGTGGCGGTCGCGGACTGTCGGAGTAACTGACCACGGGTAGCCTAGCCAGCTCCCCCTGGCTCTTCAAAAAAATAATGGGCCGATCAAACCTTCGCGCACCCAAGACACGGGGCCGCCTTCCCCCGGCCGGCTCCCACATCAGCCGACTACCGAAAGGTGGCCCGACCCTAGAATCCTCATAAAGAAAGCCATAGGAGGGCCGACTCCAAGAAAGCCAGCCACAGCATGACCGACTCTGAGAAAGCCGGCCACAGCACGACCGACTCCAAAAAAGTCGGCCACAGCACGACCGACTCCAAGAAGCCGGCCCCCAGCAGGCGGCCAGATCGTTCCCTCAAAGTTTGCACCAACATAACAGCCACGGGACGGGGCGTGGCAACAGTGCAACATGCCGCCCCCGAATCTCGGAATGCGCATGGCTACAGTACGTCGTACGGGGCAGCCATGACCCGTCCGGTGTGGCACTGTTGCCATGCTGACCATGACATCTCCCGTGGCAGGCTATCAGTACGGCCCGCAGGCGGCAGGCCCCTTCAGTCAGAGAGACACCCGAAGGCGGCCCCGTTTCCCCTAGTCGGCCAGGGACGCAGCCGGCTCGCTTCCTCCCTCAAAGAGTGTGCACCATTAAGAAGACAAGACGAGGTAAGGCTAAAGTGAGCGCCCGCAAGACGGCGGCACTGTAGCCACGCTTACCTCGACAAATCCTATGTCATCAAGGGTGAGGCAACAGTAACCAGCCCCTGACAAGACCCCCAAGCGGTGGGACCTACCTGTCTACCAAGAGACCAGCAGCCGGCGAGACCCACTAGTCGGCGGGCCCCAGCAGTCGGCGGAGAAGCCGGCCAGTGTAGACACTGACGGCTGGGCCCGCGCCCAGCCGGATTACCATTGTACCCCTGGGGAGTAGGCCTATATAAACCCCCCAGGGAACCCATGCAAAGGATTGGACTTTGATAGTTTTAGACACAACTTTGAGAGGAGAAGAGAGCTAGCCTTGCGCCTTCTTCCTCCTCTCGCTAAACAGCTCAAGGAGCCTCTTGTAGCTACTTGTTGATCTAGTGGTCATGCGGAGACCCCGTAGAGCAGGACTAGGGGTCTTATCTCCATGGAGAGCCCCAAACCTGGGTAAGATCCGCCGGCGTGGATGTCTTTGCCTTATCCCGTTTCCAGGCACCGGCGATGTCTTATTGGCTCCCACAATGATAAGCCATTTGTTGGCATACGTCGCACCTACCACCCGGCATTTGGCGACCACCATGGGGCCAGGTGCACCATCGTCCGGAGACTTGTTCTGGACGGGAACCCTCTTCCTCCCCCGCGAGCGTAGCCAGCCCGACACGCCCAATGGCGCTTGCCCCGACGCGCTGCAAGGTGTCGACGACACCTGCGCGGCGAACTGCCTCCCCGATCTTCTCGGCGAGGCTCGCATCTCCATCGAGCCCGTGTCCGACATGGGCATCGGCTGCCTCGAGAGCCGCCCCGTGAGCCTCCTCGACCAACTCCACGTCTCCAGCGAGCTTGCTGTGGATTTGGAGTCGGTTGGCTCCACCGACCCGATGCTTGTCGACTCCGACACTGCATCGCTCGACGCATTCCCCACCAACGTGGTGGTCTTCGACGATCCTCTCCCTGGAGCCGACAGTGGCGGCAGCACCGTCACCGAGGTGCTGGTCATCAGCCACGGAGTCGCCTCTGGCGAGAACACCCATGACGCCCTGAAAGCGGCACTGCAGGATTTGTCCGCCCCCATCCCGGCTGACGCCGACGCCGAGGCGCTGGAGGCACGCCGCCTTGCCCCCATCGCGGAGGGCCAGAACTTAGCCACCATGTGACGCCTCACTGAGCCTCACCAGGGCGAGGTCGACCGCGTTGCCTTCGGCACGCCGCCTCCCGACGGGCCAAGCCGGGCCGGCGTCGTCCAGAAACGCGGTGCGGCCATCGCCGACATGCTGGGAGCAGAACGCCCAGTCTACGCCATGCCTCTTGAGAACCTACGCACCGCCCAGTCGGTCGTAGACGAGATGAACGTAGTAGGGGCCAACGAGTTCCCCTACATGACCAGGCGAATCCAGCAGCTGATCAACGCGGCCGGAAAGCGACACAAAGCCGACGTCCGCGCCGAAATCCCTCCCCCACGCAGAGAGCACGGCGCAACATCACGAACGCCAACTGTGGGTGGAGCCCGCACAAGGCAAGAAAAGGAGTCGGCTGCTAGCCGCAGTTGGACTCGAGTCACCATCGAGCGCGACGCAGAAGGCCGCCCTCGACCTGGGGAGCGACGAGGCGACTTGCCTCCTCCTCCGCCTCATGGGGAGAGATATCCCACCCCGCCACCTGTCACGCATCCCACTCTCAGCGGCCGACTAGGTCGCCGCGAAGGAGTCGGCGAAAATGATGCCCGCCATCGGATCGACCGCCTTGCACGATCCCTGGCGTTGGAAGAAGAAGACGATGTCGGCCCACCTTGCTTCGGCGCCCGCATCCGCGACGAGCCCTTCCCAAAGGGTTCTCGCTCCCAAGAGACACGCCCAAGTACAACGGCTCGGTGAAGCCAGAAGATTGGTTGATCGACTACTCCACCGCAGTCCGCATAGCAAACGGCAACAGGCGTGTTGCCGTTTAATATGTTCCCCTAATGCTCCAAGGCACGACGCGCACCTGGCTCAACAGCCTCAAGCCTTACTACATCAACATCTGGCTAGACTCCATGGAAGCCTTCATCTGCAACTTCACCAGCACCTACAAACGGGCTCCCAAGCCCCGACAGCTCTCCTTGTGCATCCAAGGGCCCAACAAGTCAACCCGTGATTATCTAACGCGTTGGGCCAAGCTCCGAAACTCCTGAGAAGGGGTGCACGAGGTTCAAGCTATAGAGTACTTCACGGCCGGGTGCCAAGAAGGCACCCTCCTCAAGCACCGCCTCCTCTGTGACGAGCCGACTACCCTTGACGAGCTGCTAGTCATTGCAGACAATTACGCCACGACCGACTCCTCCATGAAGACCGAGCTCCGAGTAAACGCCTCCGGAAAGGTGCTCGCGCCGGCTCCCAAGACGCCGGCTGGAGACTCCAACCGAAGCCTGTACCAGAACGACAACAAGCGCAAGGCTCCTATGCGGGCTTGCACCAGTCGGCAAGTGGCCACAGTCAAAGACGAACAACCCGAAGGGTGGCCTGCGCCTAAGAAGTAGAAGGGCGGCAGGCCGGCTTGGTAGCCGGCTGTCTCTTACGAGCAAGCCCTTGATGCCCCCTGCAAGTTCCACAGCGGCGCGAAGGCCTCCAACCACACTACCAGGAAATGCCATTGGCTTACACGAATCTCCAAGGGCGAAGGGCTGGTGCTGCCTCCACCTACTAGTCAGTCGCCTCCGGCTCCTCAGGAGCCGGCCGCTCGACCAGCAATCGGAGCTATTCAACACGAGTTCCCTGATGAGCATGCCGCCTACGTCGTCTTTACAAGCCAGCCTGAAGACCGACGAAGCCAGCGCCAACAACACCAAGAAGTCAATGTGGTCGCCTCCAACAACCCCGAGTTCATGCACTGGTCAGAGAAGCCCATCAGTTGGAGCCGGGCTGATCACCCAGAGGTGATGCCTTCACCCGGCTCTTATGCATTGGTTTTGGATGCCACGCTCGCGACAGACAGTCGAGCTACCCGATTCTCCCGTGTGCTGATAGATGGCGGAAGCAGCATCAACATACTGTACCGCGACACTATGGAGAAGCTGAATGTCAAGACAAAGCATCTCATGACAAGTCGGACTGTGTTCCATGGCATCGTACCCGACCTGTCCTGTGCACCAATCGGAAAGATCAGGATAGATGTTCTCTTTTGAGACAAAGACCATTTCCGCCGAGAAGCAATATGGTTTGAGGTAGTGGATCTGGAGAGCCCTTACCACGCACTGCTTGGCCGACCTGCTTTGGCCAAGTTCAAGGCTGTCCCCCACTACGCCTACCTAAAGATGAAGATGCCGAGTTCCAAGGGCGTCATCACCGTATCCGGAGACTACAAGAAGTCTGCTGAGTGTGCGGCTGCCAGCAGCCGGCTGGCCGAGTCCCTCGTGATTGCTGAAGAGAAGAAGATGCTGGACCGAGTCGTGGCCATGGCCGGCAAGCATCCGGCCTTGTCCCCCGACCCCAAGGAATATGAGGCTCAGTGTTCTTTCCAACCGGCCAAAGAAACAAAGAAGATACCTCTGGACCCGGAGCACCCGGAGAGGTACGCTGTCATGGGAACCGGCCTTGACAGCAAATAGGAAAGCGAGCTCGTCGATTTCCTCCGTGAGAATCGGGACATCTTCGCGTGGTCCCCCAAAGACATGCCGGGTGTTCCGACGGATTTCGCCGAGCACAAGCTATACGTCCGATCAGATGCCAAGCCGGTCAAGCAGCCCTTGCGCCGCCTGTCAGAAGTGAAGAGAAGAGTAGTCGGAGAAGAAATAGCCCGGCTTCTGGTAGCCGGCTTCATTATGGAAGTTTTCTTCCCTGAGTGGCTTGACAACCCAGTCCTAGTGTTGAAGAAGAACAAACAGTGGCACATGTGCATTGACTACACCAGCCTCAACAAAGCCTGCCCCAAGGATCCTTTTGCCCTGCCAAGGATTGATCAAGTGATAGACTCCACAGCCGGATGCGAGCTGTTGAGTTTTTTGGATGCTTACTCGGGCTACCACCAGATAAAACTGGACCCAGCCGACCGCCTGAAGACCGCCTTCATCACACCATTTGGAGCTTTCTGCTACCTGACTATGACATTCGGCTTGAGAAATGCCGGTGCCACTTTTCAGCGTTGCATGCAGAAATGCCTCCTCAAGCAACTCGGCAGAAATGCCCACGTCTATGTAGATGATATTGTGGTGAAGACGGAGAGGCGCGGCACCCTGCTGGAAGACCTCAAGGAGACGTTTGAAAACCTGCGCCGATTTCAGATCAAGCTCAATCCTGAGAAGTGCGTGTTCGGAGTACCAGTCGGCCAGCTCCTAGGCTTCCTGGTCTCCGAACGCGGCATCGAATGCAACCCAATGAAGATCAAGGCCATAGAGAGAATGGAGATTCCTACCAAGCTGAGAGACGTCCAAAAGTTTACCGGATGCTTGGCCTCCCTCAGCCGCTTCATCAGCCGGCTCGGAGAGAAGGCTCTCCCCCTCTACCGACTCATGAAGAAGTCCACTCACTTTGAGTGGAACGACCAAGCAGACCAAGCTTTCCATGAGTTAAAGAAGATGTTGTCCACGCCGCCGGTCTTCGCGGCACCGACTGAGAAAGAGCCCATGCTCCTTTACATTGCCACCATTAGCCGGGTGGTCAGCACCGTCATCGTGGTTGAATGCCCAGAAGAAGGTCGAGTTCAGCTAGTCCAGAGGCCGGTGTATTATCTGAGTGAAGTGTTGTCCACCTCGAAGCAGAACTACCCACACTATCAGAAGATGTGCTATGGCGTGTACTTTGCCGCCAAGAAGCTCAAGCCCTATTTTCAAGAGCACCCCATCACGGTCATATGCACTGCCCCACTGGCCGAGATCATAGGCAGCTGGGATGCATCCGGCTGGGTGGCAAAATGGGCCATTGCGCTGGCTCCTTACACGATCTTCTACCAACCCCGCACCGTCATTAAGTCCCAGGCATTTGCCGACTTCCTCGTCGACTAGGCCGAGACCAAGTACCTTCCGCCTGCGCCTGACTCCACTCATTGGCGGATGCACTTCGATGGGTCCAAGATGCGCACCGGCTTGGGAGCCAGCATCGTCCTCACCTCTCCCAAAGGCAACAAGCTCAGATACACATTGCAAATTCATTTCGCTGCCTCCAACAATGTGGCCGAGTACGAGGCGCTCAAACACGGATTCTGGCTAGCCAAAGAACTCGGCATCCGCCGGATCCTGTGCTATGGCGACTCGGACTTGGTACTCCAGCAATCATCTGGCGATTGGGACGCCAAGGACGCAAACATGGCAAGCTACCGCTTCCTCATTCAGCAACTCAGCGAATATTTTGAAGGGTGCGAGTTCCTCCACATGCCATGAGCCGACAACGAGCAAGCATGTGCCCTGGCATGAATAGGCTCCACCCGACAAGCCATACCAATCGGCGTCTCCCTCCAACGCCTCCTCAAGCCGTCTGTCAAGCCGTCTCCGGAGTTTGATTCCATCTTTGTGCCGCCTGACCCTGACGCAGTCGGAGCCGGCTTGGGGAGCCAAGCAGGCGGATCGGGGACTTCGACAGGCGGCCCGGGGACTGCTGTAGTCGTACCCGGCCCGGGGACTTCAGAACCCGGCCCGAGGACTACTGCAGCCGGCCCGGGGACTGCATCGACACAGCAGGCGGTCGCCGACTCCAACTCCTCACCACCCAGCCCACCCGCCCTGGTTGCAGTAGCCGTTTTTACAACAAAAGAAGTCACAACTCCATCATGGGCCCAGTCCATCCTCAATTTCCTGGTTAACAAAGAGCTCCCGACTGACGAGTCTCGGCAAGACAAGTCCAACGCCGAGCCGGAGCATACACAATAGTGAACCGAGAGCTTGTTAGGCGTAGTGTCATTGGAATCTTCCAGCTCCGCGTTGAGCCAGAGAAGGGCATAGCAATCCTCAAGGACATACACCAAGGCGATTGCGGCCACCACGCAGCCTCAAGATCACTCGTCGCCAAGGCTTTCCGCCATGGATTCTTCTGGCCGACTGCTTTGGACGATGCCAAGGAACTAGTCAAACACTGCAAAGGGTGCCAAGTCTTCAGCTCCAAGCAACACTACCGGCTTCTGCACTCAAGACCATCCCCCTCACTTGGCCCTTTGCCGTCTAGGGGTTGGACATGGTGGGCCCATTCAAGACGGCGCGCGGCGGCATGACACATCTACTTGTCACCGTGGACAAATTTACCAAGTGGATTGAAGCGAAGCCGATCAAGAAGTTGAATGGGCCGACTGCCGTGACATTCATTGCAGATATCACAACCCGGTATGGAATACCACATAGCGTCATCACCGACAACGGCACGAATTTTGCCAAGGGAGCACTTGCACGTTTCTGCGCGACATAGGGCATCTGACTGGACTTAGCGTCCGTTGCCCACCCGCAGTCAAACGGCCAAGTCGAGCGAGCAAACGGCCTCATCCTCTCCGGCATCAAGCTCCGATTGGTTGTGCCACTAGAGCGTTCGGCCGACTGTTGGCTCGACGAGCTGTCGGCCGTCCTCTTGAGCTTGCGCACTACTCCAAACAAGTCAACCGGCTTCACCCCTTTCTTCCTTGTATATGGTGCCGAGGCTGTCATCCCAACTGACATTGAGTTCGACTCACCTCGGGTCACCATGTACACGGAGGCGGAGGCGAAGGAAGCGCGAGAAGACGGCGTCGATCTGCTGGAAGAGAGCTGGCTATTAGCCCTCAGCCGGTCCGCCTTCTACCAACAGGGTCTACGCCGTTACCACAGCCGGAAGGTCAAGCCGAGATCCTTCCAACAGGACGACCTTGTGCTCCGGCTGATCCAGCGAACAGCCGGCCAGCACAAGCTCGCGGCCCCTTGGGAAGGCCCATTTGTCATTAGACGAGCTCTAGGCAACGACTCCTACTACCTGATCGATGCACAGAAGCCGAAGGCACGCAAGAGGGATGATTCCGGCAAGGAGTCGGAACAACCATGGAATGCCAATCTCCTCTGAAGATTTTATAGTTAAAATGCAGTATGTACCACGCTACCTTTTGTACTAAGTATGAGACAATGGGCTCCACGAGGAGTACTCGGGGACTACCCTCTTTTATCTATGAATGATGAGTATCATGCCCATGTTTATGTTATCACATTCATTTTCTCATCCGGCACAGGGTTCGATCAGTCGGCCCGGGGACTTGCCGCCTTAGGTTATATTTAAGTTCTACCTGCAGTCAGACAACTAGTGTGTCGGCACCCAAGCCCTCTCTTGTTGAAAGTCACAGCTCGAAGTATCGACTATCCGACTAACAAGAGTCAAAGGCAGGAAAGGATGCCCACATGAAAAATGGCTAAGGATTAAACGAACTTATATAACACAAGCCGGCTTCC